>NW_026294535.1:23036628-23286628 GCF_007827085.1 Peromyscus californicus insignis | reverse complement strand
AGTCCAACTTGTTGTATTCAGAAAAAAGTCCCCTAGTGGCTTTGGCCACTGGTCCTCCATTCCTCAATAAATAGAATCCGATTACCACAACTTCTATTTGCCAGACAGCAGCAGGCTCTCCATGAGTAATTGCTACCACTACACAAGCGACCTACAACTCTGTGATGGAAGAAAAAAAATCTAACTCAGATCACAGAGGCAACCTGGCTGTCACCCAATGGGAAGGCAGTACTCTGAGAAGCATGCGGTTGGTGAGACGGGCTTGTAAGCATTTCCTTGGAGAAAGAGTCTTGTATTTGAAATGGAAATGAAGATAGCAATATTTCCAGGCTACAGATGCAAAACGGAGGGGAGAGACCGTGATAGAACTGCCGAGCAGAAAAAGGTAACTCCATCAGGGGTTGTGGTTCAAGGGGTAAAAGAGTAGGCACAGAAGCAGAGCACAGAGCCCTTGACCCATGCCACACACGTACCACGTTTTACATTTTCGACCTAATTTGATAACCCCCTACAAAGGACAAGGCCGAAGGTTGCTGTATAGATCTGTGTTTCAGTTTTCTTAAAGTATGTACTTGGGAATAATATAAAAGGAACACGATGTTGCCTTGTTTTCCAAAGGCCTCTGGACTAGTCCCCAAAGCCCTGTGCTTTTCCACAAATACCTGTGGCAAGAATCACATGCAGATCCTATGACATTTCCCTTTGTGGTTAGTTCTAAGGGGTACTGCATGGCAGTCTCTTGCGATTTTGGATATTGGGGAGTTCTTTAGAGGAGCACAAAGCAGATCACAGCAAATATGCAAAGATATCTGAAAATAGACTGTTGTTCCAACCGATGCATTTATGGGAGGAATGGGCTATGCCTAGTGGGGGGAAATTGACTTTAACTATTAATGTGACTACAGAAAGACCAATATCTGAGAGATAAGCAGTGGCCAATTGGCTCCTGAGGAGAAGATGGTTGGGAGAGCATGGTAGACAAGAGGGATGTTATGTGAGAAGGCTGTGGCTGGAGGAAGTACAGGAGATTGGAGACACTGAAACACCAAGCAGTTGAAGCATTTCACATGGAGGGATTTGGAGGAAGATGAAATTGGAGAGGGCCACTTAGACCATAGGAAACCTCAAATAGCATTAATGAGGTAAGGATTCTTTTAGCCTAGCAACAGTGAGAAATTGTAGCTGGTAAGACTAAGTGTAGTTTTGATACACCTTTATGGTTAGTATATGAAGAAATTATAGAATCAAAGTATGGAGATGAGTTAAAGGATCGTGTAGTTGACCAGATGAGAAATGCTGATCATTTGATGGTCTGGTATGAAGGACTTGGTGAGAATTTTTTTTAAAGCTAAATTGGTGGAGTTTGGAGAAAAAAAATCAATTAAGGATGATAAGAGAGATGGTGTAATGGGGATCTGTCTTATTTAGCCAGATGGATGTGGTCCATTGACTGACATAGAGAACTAGGAGACATGGCTTTAAGGTAAAGATTGATGCATTGGTTCGGGTGATATCTTTATCCTGAGATGCCTTTGCACCATCCAAATGGAATTGTTGAGTAAGCAGGTAGATGTATTGTTTAAAATTCGGAAAGGAAGATAATGGGGGAGCAAATTTGTAAATCCTCTGCTTGTATTCAATGATAAAAGTTATAGTGAGAGGAAAAGGACCACTGAGACCAGCAGGGAAAGGTTCACCAGCCTTTCTCCTCCTATCTATTTCCTGCTTCCCAGTAGCATTAGATGTTACTGGGGTGTCCTGACATCAAACAAGAAAAGCATACTTCCTGGGAGATCACGTGTCTTCACCCTTATGTCATCTGTGATTACAACACATATTCACACATGAATTCAGACAACAGTATAGATTCTCATGTTCAGCGGCACATGAGGAGAAGTGTACAGATTGTATGAATGAGACAATTAAATCCTGTGACATAAACGTCTACACTGGCATTCTGTTGTTGTCTTCTTTCAGGAATATCGGATATGGTAAGTCTGTTTCTCAGGACCCCAGAATAGACTCAAGTCTTTGTCATTTCCAAAGGCCTGAATCTAGCCTAATGGCCTTCTACAGGAATGATCATTGACAACCCCCATACCAATTACTTGGTTTTATATTCCAACTTTCAAACTCTATGGAACTGAAAGCAAAGTGTTACTACCAAGGGAGTCTGTAGACACTCAAACCTCAAAGAATATACACATGGTTTGTGAAAGTCTAGGAAATCAGCCTTGTATGAGTTAGTAACTGTGTGGCAATAAAAATACAACCTGAAAATTCCTAATTTATAGAAAACCTGGACTTCAATGTGATTTCTTCCTCAAAACCAGGAAAGCAAGCTACGGTTTCTTATCATTTACTCTAGATGTTCTTTTGTTCAGAGAGAAGCATTTCATAAACATTTAACTGTGATTAATGTTTACAGCAGGGAGACAAAATGAGAGAACCTATTGTATTTTGTTTTGCACTTTTATCATCAAAGGGCTTTTGTTTCGAAAGCTTCTTCCCCAGTTTTGGTTGTTAGTAAATGAACATGTGCTCACATCTCCATAATTATGTTCACGTTTGACACATTTTCCTCCTCAGACCTTTTGTTTGGTTGTCACATAATCAAATTATGTCTTACAAGTGGGAGCATAAATAGAAGGAAATTTAGACAAGTTGCTTAGCCTCTTTGTAACACAATTTTCTCATCTCTCAAACAATTATACCTTCAGAAGTATAAACAACCTTTTCAAAATAACCCATTTCTGCCTCATAATAGAAACTGCTCCCTCTTACGAAATGGAATAAAAGGCTCTCTTTGTGCGCTCTCCCCTCTCTCTCTCTCTCTCTCTCTCTCTCTCTCTCTCTCTCTCTCTCTCTCTCCTCCCAAATACCCTCCTCCCTGACTTATCCCCCTAGAATGAGAACTAATTTATGCACTTGGTGAAATGAAGAGGTGCAACATTTATCAGGATTCATTTTAATCCATGCTTCTCTATTGGGCAGATAGGTTGAGCTTAGTGTCTACATGGAACATGGCCACCTTTACTCCTCTGTTTTCGTTGGAAAACAGTAGCTGTAATTAGTGCTGTTAGCCCTCTGATGTACAGGATGGCTCATTTATAATCAGGTTTACTTTGTTGTTGTTGTTGTTATATACTTCTTCAAGTCAGTATTTCTCCACATGGTGATCCAGAGGCAGGGACTAATTCTCATCTGTGGTTCTGAAGGTTCCTGTCTTAGAGGCGCCTACATCCCACTGTCAGAAAGTGAATACAAAAGGACCAAAGCCCCTCTCTAAATCTTGGTTCAGGAAGATGTATGTATTGCAGAGATTATTAATGAACAGTCAATCATTCCTCAGGTGTTTAGCCTTTTGTTTGCTTCATGTTTGGTGGGACTTAAGATAACAGTAATTTTCTATGGTATGCTTTTAAGTCCAAACTTAATATTTATGGGTCCAAAATCTACACCTGGGCCATCATATTCAGAGGCCTCTTCTGGATTCAAGGCTAAGTTAGCTCTCCAGTGTACCTCAGAGTAGAGCTGGAATTCTTGAGTTGAATTACTGTTCCGCCACTTACTATGTGTCTTTGTTTCATTCAATTATCATCTAATTGCCCCTCTTCTCTTTGTCCATTAGTGAAATGAATATAGTAATAGAATTATTGGGAAACTGGTATACGACATCTCTGAAGAGCACTTAGCAAATGGACAATGAAAGTGAACATGCCTTATTACTAACTGAAAAATGGTCTTGTTTCAGTGCCTCTCTGGCTACTGTCTACAGTTTCTCAATTGGGCTGAAATTTTAAAGAAAATAGAAGCCTATTTATGACTATCCTGGGACTCTAACATTTTCTCTGTTCCTGGTATATGCTGGAAATATGATAAAAAAGGAAATGTTGGAGTTTACCTATTATCATCCTCATCTTGGAGCCTGATTTAGGGTTTATATTTTGCTCTGTCTGTGGTCTCGGAACAGAGTGCCACGCTCTTCCCATTGGTAGTCTACGACCGACTCCATCAAGATGCTTAGATTTTTTTAAATCTGAATTTAATGGGCAGCAGTTCTTCATAGATGACTCTCTACTCAGTCTCTGTGTGTTCCTAATTGATGTTCAGCCATGCCTACAGATTTCCTATGGTCTCTTTTGGTAGTCTGCGAGCATGGAACACCATTTTGAGCGCTTTGCTCACTCTATTAAGAGCCACAGCATCCTTATCTGTTCCAGAGGAAATCTGTTGCTTTCCGCTTCCGTCTCTATCACTCTGATGTTCTGAACCACTTCTCCAACCTTTTTTCACTGGGAATGAGATCCTCACTCTCCTCACCAGGGACTCTCTTTTGCTAATTTTCCAAGGTTAATTTAAGCATCTCATTTACTTAAGTCGTAAGCAACAAATATAACAACTACCTCGGATATGTGATTTGTGAAGCCAAGCATGGAGAGGCCATCAGGCTTATTTACAAAGTGCTTTCAGTTTCACAAAATAGCCCATCATTCATCATATCATTTAACATCCAAAACTCTCTGTCAGCAAGTAGCTCCATTTCCGGACAAGCAAAGTTAGAGGTTGTTCAACTCCATCAAGGTCCTTGTGGGAGCCAGGATGGTAACTTGGAAGGCTTGATTCCAGGCAGAACATTCTTTTCGCCTAAACATCAACTCCTTGGGAAATGTTAAGCAGAAAGAACTTCAAGTCTGTGCTATACTGCCTTAATTTCCTTGTCTGCTCTCTAGTTTTCCCAAATCTTGGTGAGATTATCCTCTCAGAATTTCTATGAGGCTGACTGCGAGTGAGAATTAAATTATTATATTAACAGAAACAACAACAACAAAAAAATAGACCAGAAAAAGCAGTGGGTTAAGTCCTCAGAGAGAAAAGAGGGCAATGTATATAAACAATTATGAGATACTATCTTGTGTTTTCTTTTTGGTAATTTTCCATCTCCCCTTAGATCTAGCTGAGAAACTAGCCCAACAGTTGGTCTCTTTGAACTCAAGAGTTTGTGGGACTCCTGAACACAACTCCCTCTTCCTGTTTAAACTTGGAGGTGAAAATGTGCTTGATATTTTAAAGATTTTTAATATAAACTCATGGGATTGGTGCCTGTTCTCAAACATTTTCAGTTAACTGAATAAAAAAACCTAGAAAAAGTGGCAAGATATTAGGAAAAACTTGACAGATTTTGGAAAGTTCAACACTTGATTCAGTAGTTTGGGCACTCGTGTGGTTCTATGTCCCCAGTCATGACAGACAGTAGGACTGACAAACTGAAGAGGCTTGGAAGAGCTTGTGTAATGAATTGTCTATAGCAACCATGGTAAGCATGATGTGTGCCATTTCATTTGAGTAAGCATGACAGACATGTGAGTGAGTTAGTTTTCATTAGTATGGTGTAACAACCAGTGAAGGGGTGCATGTGTGTGGGAAAAAGGGGTAGACAGCAATCAACTGAGACAGAGACAAAGATTTAGTGAGGCTCCCACTTTTAGGACCTGAGTGTCCCAACAACATGGTAGGTCTCTGGTGGGGGCCTCCCCTTTCCTGCATCAGCCCCTGGTGAATTGTTGTGACAGAAGCGTACAGAAAAGAAAGGAATCATATGAACAGGAAGGCAGAAAGAGAAAGAGTTGGGGGTTCAGGGTTAGGGTTTTGTAAAAACTCACTCTCATAAAATTTGTCAGGGTCCCAGGAGAAGATGGTAATCATTTTCAAAGGCATGCCCTTATCAGCTGAGAAGCTTCTATGAGGCCCCACCTCCCAAAGATCTATGCCACCCCTCTACACAACCACACTGAGTATCAAGCCAATACTTGAAACCTGGGAGAAAAGCCATCTCCAAATCAAAGGAACACTGTACACTCAAGCCAGCCTTGAGAAGGAGAGGAGCTATTTGTTAATTATGAAATTTTTGTCTCTAAATGTCCCAAAACTCCAGCTAGATTTCTTTGAATTTGCTTGTAGAATTCCAATATGTAAGCTTTTGTTTAATCTTGTTATATTATGTGCTGTTATTATCCCTTAGAAATCTGTTTGTTTTCTAATGAGAGACAAAAAGGGGGTGGATCCAGATGGGAGAGGAAGTGGGGAGGAGCTGGGTAGAGCGGAGGGAGGGGCAATTGTAATCAGGATAATCAGGATATATCATGTGAAGGGGAAAAAAAATCTCTTTTCAAGAAAAGGAAAACAATAGTGAAAAAAATATTCCAAGGGACAAAATGATAAATCTTAATTAATCTTATTGCTATGGACTGAATGTTTTACAAGCCAAGTTGATAGCATTAGGAAATGGAGCTCTTGTAAATAATAATTAGGAAAACATAATTATGTCTTGAGAATGGAGGCTTATGAATGTGATTCCTGTTCTTATAAAAAGAACCCTGAGGAGTAGGAAGGCACTATCTGAATCAGATGGAAAACCCTTGTATGAGAATGACTCTGCTGGGACCTTCCACCTGGACTTCCTAGCTTCTAGAACTGTGACAGAAATTTCTGTTATTTATGAACTGCCTCGTCAACAACATTTTGTGATAGCAGCATTTGTTAATTCCCCTGAAGAATATCATTGGAACTCCCTGTGTAGCTAGTGGCCACCTGTTGAAACACTATGGATGAAGTGCCTTTTTTTTTTTTTTTTTTTAAGATTCTGGGATTAAGCTGTGCCACCTGTGGCAAAATCCCACAGGGTTCATGCCAGTCACCTCATTTCTATGTCCCTTCAGGATGAGGATGATGGTGTTTCTTATTTACTTTATTCACAATGTTAGTTACTTGTTGCTACACAAAATACCCGACAAAAGCGACTGAAGGGAAAGTGGGGGTTATTCTGGCATATTCAGGGAGTACAGTCAGTCCATCATGTCAGGGAAGGTCTGAGGGCAGGAACAAGCGATCCATGGTCATAGTGCATCCATAGTCAGGAAACAGAGAATGATGACTTCTTGTGTTAACTTTGCTTTTCCATTTTTATTCATTCAAGTTTTCCAGCCCATGGTCAGGTCGCATCCATATGTATGAGGGTGGGTCTTCCAACCTCAGCTAACCTACTGTATGTAATTCCTCACAATCGATTTCCATGTAGATTCTAAATCTTATCATGTTGATGGTAGAGATTAAGCACCCCACACACCCGGGAATATTATTTAGTACAGTTTCCTGAACATCCAGTAGACTGAATATGTGAACTGGTTTCATATTACACAATAACTCTGGGATGTTTATTATAGATATTTCCCTATATGCTGTGTTATGTTTCTTGTTTCCATGAAAGTTTGTTTGCCGGGATTAAATGAGACCAATCTCCCAAAGTCATTTTATGCCTGTGAGAACCACACTTTTCCGAAGCCCCCTCTTATTCATTCTGAGTGGAATTGTTATTTATTAACCAAAGCATAAAGAAGTAGATGAACTTTTACTTGCTTTAAAGCAGTCAGCAGGACATGAAGCACATGGGCGCTTTCCATCTGCTTCTTGATCGCATATGAAATTCTGAACGTCCTTCCTGTGAGCTATGGTTCTATTCCAGCATCTGGTGGTAGGGAAAAGGAATGCATCACACTCTGGTTTATGTTTCCATTTTAGTTACTAAAAACAACAACAACAAAAAAAGGATAAAAATAGGAAGATTGTGTGTATAAATAAGGAACTAGTACGCTTCTCTCCACCGTTGGTACTCATCACTCCCTAATAGAGTTAACGATGTAACATATGCTACTAAGTTCAACTTAATCATTGAAGCCAAATTTTTCTTTTCATTTCTTTTTTTAAAAGTCGATGTTTAAATTGACACTTTGATTTAAACTACCTCCCGTGGCAGTAAGTACCATTATTCAGTCCAGCAAGCACTCACGATACACCTAGTGTGTGCCAACACTATTTGTGGAATTAACCGTGAGTGAAGAAAATCTGCTTTATTTTTCTTCAATCCGTTTGAGTACTTCCAGACTGTTTGCGCTCTAAACAATCTTGGTATTCAGACTGGAACTGCAGAAAAAGTCCAGCAGTATGTGTAGCTTAACTCTGAGCAAAACAAGTGTTCCTTTTCCTTCTCTGTCTGGATATGGAAAATATATCATCTTATTCTCTAAAGAAAATAAAAGGTCAAGATTCATTTGTGATCAGCATACCCACTGGGAAGCAAGAGTTTTTGGTATTCCTCTGCAAGAACTGTGTTTTAGGCGAAATAGCATTGCGCTAACAAAAAGTGTTCAGCGTGTACTGTTCTTTGTGCGTATGAGAGAAGTAACAAAAGCAACTGGTCTTTTGTGTTATCGCCGAGAGGGTCTGGAATGTGTGAGACATCTTAAACACTCAGCATCAGTATAATCAGGTCGGCTCGTTCACATTCTTAGCTCAGCCGCAGCAGAGTGATGGAGTATGTTAAAATAGAGTCAGAGCAGGTGGCAGTCCTTCCAAGTGATGTCATTTATTTATTTGCTGTGCGCTGAGCTTTTGCATTGGTGATGGATAGAAAAGTTGCCTGGCTCTTCTGATGAAGCCTCTCAGGCATCAGAGGTAAGGGCTGTCTTAACCGGCTCATCAACACAATCATTCCTGACGGGGAATTGTGAGGGCAATGAATGTAATTGAAGCTGCAGGGTGAGGGAGGCAGGGTACCATCCTGCAACTTGGAATACAGCCAGACAACTGCGGCTCACACTCCTTTGTGGAAAAAGAAATGTATCACTCCATAGTGATGCTTTGTCTCACCTGAAGGACCTTCCTCCCCAGTCATCCTCTGATTCTCTTCATCTTATCACCATGTTTTCAGTTTATTTCAGGGAACCTACAGCTAGATAAAAGAATGCCAACTTTTTTTTTTTAAAAAAAATATATTTTGTATAAAAGAAATTTCATTGTTCATAAAACTAGATTTATATAGGATACCTAAAGAGCAGAATAGATGAGATAGCTGGGTTATTGGATGATGAGGGGATTAAAGGATTTTTATTTTACAACTTAAAATTTTAAAGCAGACCATTTGAGAATGGGAGAGCTAACAATCCCGCTTGAACAAAGTGTGTTTATAGAGCAGGTGTTGCGTGAAGGACCGGTGCAGGAAATGAATGAAGTTGTCTTTCAACGTTTTTATCTCAGCGGAATCTTAGGGAGCAAGAAGCAAAGTGGATCCTGAGCCAACAGATGACAAGAGGGCTTCTTCCTTTCTCTGGAAAATATGATGATTAAAAACAGATATCAGTTGTCTTTTGAGTTTTTTCTCTGCTGGACAACAAAGCTGCCAAGAAATGAGGATTCACAGATGGTGACACACACATCAGCCTCCCACAGCCCTCCCAACCAGGCACCGCACTTCTCCAATTCAAATGCAGGAGACGTAGCCTCAAAGAGAAACCGTCTTCTCATGTGAAATGCTATAGTCTATGAAGGAACGAAGAAAAGAAGAGATTATTTCTGTGACGCCTTTTAGATACTAGTTCAAACTACCTATTGGTTGGTAATCAGAAGCTCATATAAATATTAACCGTATATATAAATATTAATCTTACTTTCAAATGAAACCATCACGAATGACAAAGATTGAGAATAGCAATTCAGACTAAGAACAAAATAGGTGTTAACTTGTGGTTTTGACCATATCCCATTTTCAGCACTTGTAATATAAAATGGAGCATAAACCTGTCCCTAACATGTGGAGAATCCAAAGCAAGGATTCAATGGAGAGCTACGGTCTTTCAGTTCACAAACTGATCTTTCCGTCTACCATGACAAATAAACTTTCTTAACACATCAATTAAAATTTCTATAAAATTTCTTTTCATACATAATTTTTCAGAAAGCGTATTAAATATGTTCTTAGAACCAAGGTGTTTATTAATTTGCCTTCTTGTAATACTAATGATTTAAAGAACTAAATATGGTATTGATATCTAAAATATAAATGTGAATTTCTTTAGTATCTTGCTTTCCATCCATCGTTCTTTTCTTTTCCTTTAACCTTCCTTCATTTCTTTGTTCTTTCCTTCCTTCGTTTGTTCGATCATCCCTTCCTTCCTTCTTCCCTTTCCTCCCTCCCATCGTCTCTCCCACTTCTTTCCTTTTTTCTTTACTGTGGAGCTCATGTAGCCCAGGCTGGGTTGAAACTTACTATGGAGCAGTGAAGGAGAATCTCGGAATTCTGATCCTCTGGCATCTTTTGACTTCTAGGATGACAGATTGGTTGGTATGTGTCACCACACCTTGTTGATGCAGTGCTGGGGGGTCAAATTCAAGGCCTTGTGTGTTCTCAGTGGGCACCATACCAACTGCAATATACCCACCTCCAACCCAAAATTTGAATTTATTTTCATACAAAATTATGTAAAAAGTTTCAGCACTTAAGTTACTTTATTTTTAAGCACAGTTGTATTTCTTCATCTAGAAAATATACCTAAGCAATAACAAATACAGCTACTTTAATCAAAATCAAGTAAACATTACTAAATAATTTTATAAGCATAAGTCAATGTGAAGAATAAGAACCCCTGAAGTTTATTACTAAACCTACCGATAAAAAAATTTAAAAATGTGCTTCAGTTGCTTTGTCCACCAGTTTAGAAGACTATACTAAATTTGTGAGCACCGACAGACTCATAAAAGGAAACATATAAAGGAGTAAGGCTCCAGGGGACTACAGCAGCATAATATTGCTGAGGGTGCTGAAAAAGCAGTTACCGTGGAAGGAAAAACTACCTCAGTTGTTGGGTGACTTCATGAAGAGATTCTCTTGTAGTCCAACTGCCAGCATCCAAAGATTTGCAATGAACTTGGGCTTGCTTCCAGTAGTTACAGCAATCTAAGCAAATTCAATCTGCTGGATGGGCACCGAGCCAAAGAAGTCCACAGGCACCAGGCTATGCTAAAGTCAAGAGACTAGGGGAACCGTGGTTTGAAATTATATACAGCAGGGCCTCTTCAAGTAGTGAGATGGTCCAGGTAACAGAGCTCAGCCTCCATAGACAGCCCTGGGAAAACTCAGCAGGCTGGGCTGCTAGGTATCCAGCCAAGAGGGCTTGGGTGCAGAGCAGTGCTCTACATCCAGATGCCTATTGAAATAGAGAAAACAAAGCAGATGTATGGATATATGCATACACCCAACTAATGCAACGAGTGTGAGAGGAATGCCATGATTCAGCAGGCAATACAGGAGTGACAAGAAGCAGGTGGACCCTGATCCTCTCCACTTGCATGATGAGAATTGCTTTTAGCTTGGGTTAGGGATTAATCTTTGTATATGGAAAGGGCATTAGAGATTATAGGTGAGTAGCACTCAGGTAGACATGGCTGAACAATATTATAATGGGGCTATGGTAGGAAAAATCTTTTAAATGCACATATGGATTTCTGAAAAAATGACTTGGGTCAAATATATGGATGAAGTTTAATTTCACTTTTACTGTGATGATATTTTGACCTTCTATTCATGGAAAAATTTTGCATGAGATAGTTATATAAGTTTTTGTTATGAATTTCAAGTGGAAGGACAGGTAATGTTAATTTTGAAAAAAATAAACGATGCATCTCAATTTCCTTGAAACTGTGGTGGACAATGCTTCTTCCAGAAGACAAGATTATTAACCAGAAATCTCAGTATCAGGAGTGGGACACCTCTCTATAACGTATTGGTTAAGGAGGCTCCAGAGACCCCTGTGACAACACAGGCCATTAATATTTCTCTTGGATGCCCACCTTAAGGAGATAGTAAGATGCAGTTTCTGAAGGCACTGTGGTCTTTGGACACAGGCTACAGAGAACTCTAGCTGATAATAAACGGAGAGATTCCATCTACCAGCTGGCGTTCACTGTGCCAAAGGGCCTATGTAGGTTGTTAGGAGAGCAATCATCAGTGGTCTTAACACTGCCGTGGGCCATACATGCTACAATACCAAACTCCCATTTCGAGAGAGGAAGTTAATGTGTAATACTGTAAACATGGTAAAAAAAGCCCATGGCTAGGGAGGTCATAGGTCCTAGTGGGAAAATCTGCTACTATTATTTTCTTGATAATGAACATGTTGCCAACATGCCTTCCCAATGTCTGTGTTTATATCCACAGATTCATCTTACTGTTCCTCTTACTCAGCAGGCAGCTATTAATTCAGAGTCTTATAAGCTGAGAATAAGTGACCTGAGTGCTCATCCCCAAAAGGTACATCTCTGTCACCACCTCCGGGAACATTAGGGAAGGGGTGCAGAAGGAAGATAAGAGCCAGATGTTTGGGAGGAGGGTCAAGAGATGCTGTCTTCTAGATGTAATGTGAACTCACAGCAGCTGAAAAAAAAAAAAAAAGCTTCCACAAGATCAAGCCAGTAAACTTTCCAGTATGGGTGGGGAGAGGGGTTCATGAGACCCCTCCCCTAGTTGAAGAGCTTTGACAGCTGATGGTTTAAGGAAGAGGGGTGTAGTTCCTGGTATGTTACCCATGTTCTTACTGGGGCTTGTTGTTGTTTTCAATTATTGGCTCGAATACAGACCAGTGGTCCTTATTGTGACATTTTCATACATGTATATGCTTATAGGTTGTTCTTGTTCACACCTCTGCGCTGCCCACCACATCTCTAGCTTCACAGACCTGTGCTTGTGATCATATTCACACCTCTCATCGCTCTGTTTGTCAATAACTTTCGTGGTGTGTGTGTGTGTGTGTGTGTGCATGTGTGTGAGCATGTGTGTGTGTAGCTGTATGTGCATGTGTAAATCAAAGTTTGCATTGGTTTTCTTCTTCTATCATTATTCACCTTACGTATTCTTTCTTTGTTTCTTTTTTTTTTTTTTTCTTATCTAGCAAGCAACAAAGTCTCTTACCAATTCAGCAAGACTAGCTAAAGAGCAAGCTCCAGGGCCTACAACATCCCACCAGGCTTCTTATGTGGGACCTGGGGATCCTAACACAGGACCTTATGCTTATACTGTGAATGTTTTAAAAGCCACTCACGGGCCGTCAAGAACCTAAATCATCATATTGTCTGAGGTTTTGTTTCATTTGTTTGTTCAAACTCCCCACCCCTCCAAGCTGCTGGCAATTCCATTCTTCCTGCCCCTTTTTCTGTGATGTTCTCCAAGCCTTAAAGAAGGTTGTCTTAGTCACTAGTCTATTGTTGTGAGAAGACACTGTGACCAAGGCAACTTAGAAAGGTTCAGATTTAAATGGGGCTCGTTCACAGTTTCAGGGGGCTTGTTCATGACCATCATGGTGGGAAGTGTGTTAATAGGCACACAGCGTGCTGGAGAAGTGCAGTTTGCTCCAAGCTTCTTCCTGGTGACTCAACTGCTGTGGGATGGTCTGTATGTCAAATGTGTTGCTGATTGGTCAATGAATAAATCACTGATTGGCAGTGGCCAGGCAGGAAGTATAGGCGGGACTAACAGAGAGGAAAATTGAGAGAACAGGAAGCTGGGAGGGGAGACACTGCCAGCCGCCATCAGGACAAGGAAGATGTAAAGTACCGGTAAGCCACAAGCCACGTGGCAAGGTATAGATTAATAGAAATGGATTAATTTACGCTGTAAGAACAGTTAACAAGAAGCCTGCCACGGCCATACAGTTTGTAACCAAAATAAGTCTCTGTGTTTACTTGATCGGGTTTGAGCGGCTTGGGACTGGCGGGTGAGAGAGAGTTGCCCTGACTGTGGGCCAGGCAGAAAAACTCTAACAACACTCAACAATGGGGGGAGGAGCCAAAATGAGTGGGCAGGGTCCTTAGGCTTGTGAGTCCAGAAACAGCTCTCAGGGGAGAGTGTTACAACTCCACTTTATTCCAGGAAGAAAGAGGAATATAAAGGCTGTGGACAGTGACAGGGGCATCACCTAATTTACAATAAGGAGCACGTTCCTATCATAAGGCTCCTAGTATGTGCAGCAAGGGAGCCTTCTAGCAGGGCCTATGTCAGGGTTCAAGCTAAATATGTCTGTGTGGTTTAGAGACATCTTTCAGATGTCTCCATGTCAGGGACATCCTCCAGAGAAGGCTAGGTAGAGAACAGGGAGCTTTGCTGGGGAGGGAGGAAGTTTGCACATTGCCAAGATTAGAAAGCAAGCTGCCAGGCTATGGCAGACTGCGACCTCTATCAGCCAGCAAAAATCTCCCAACAGAGTAGTTGAGAGTTCACATTTGATCAGTAAACTGAAGGCAGAGAGAGAGACTGGGCCTGCCCACCCCCAGTGACACCCTCCTCCAACAAGGCCACACCTCCTCCAACATGTTAGACCATATCCCTCCAACAGGGCCACACCTCCTGATTATTTTCAGTTCCATCAACTTTGGACCCAAAATGGAAACATATTTGCCTATCCCAGGGCCACAGAGGTGATGTAAATGTTCTCTTTAGGGCTGAATATTCAACAGTCACTTATTCTCAACACCTTAAGCAATTATGAATCTCAGTATTAACAGCTACCTTCTACTACATGAAGCTTTCTGACCAAGTTAAATGGCAGGACTAACTTGTGGATATAAATGTAAATATTTAGAAGACAGTTCAACAACCTGTTAGTTTAGAAAAATAGCATCAGTATATAACCAGCCAGGGCTTATAACCAGATTTACAGCAGGACTCAAATCCAATCAGAAAGAGATCTGTTACCCCATGCCCATAACAATCATGCCATTATTGTACTGGTAGGCACTTCTTGCTTGGCAAGTTGATACAGTGTGAGACAGCTGATGACTTTTCTTTGAAGCAGCCTGCCTTGCATAGCTTTATGAAGCTAAATCTATCTAGCAGGGAAGAAGGTTCTAGGTCATTTCCAGTGTGATATCTCTATTTTCTGTTTCCAGAGTGTACAGTGTCTTCAGTCATAGGGTCTCACCATCCAGTTCTGATAGACAACCGAGAGGGATGCCAGTAGTCTATATTTCCTTGTGGGCCTCTGATTTTTTGAGACAAGTTCTCACTGTGTAGCCTTGGCTGGTCTGGAAACCTGGCAATCCTCCCATTTCATTTTCTCAAGTGCTAAGTTTACAGGCATGTGCTACCATTCTTAACTACCAAATCAACAATGTTGTCTTTATATACACAGGAGCTGTGTAGTAATTTAGATTTGGAGATGTTGTGCTTTAAAAATGAGCAATAATAAGTGAACCATAAGAAGTTGGAATCATTTTTACTCCTTTCCTCAAATAACATTTTAGATCCAGTGGCTGACTCAAGTTAGGAAATGACTTCTTTTAGGAAAATGCTTTGTTGGAAGATGTATTTTGATGATATTTGGGAAAACAATTTGACTTCCACTGCAGTTTCCTATTATTTTGTGACGATATCCTTCAGAAAAGAACTACTCAATCTTCCTTTACAAATACACTGTTCTCTAGAAATTATTCTTTAGCAGTCAGCGTCTTAAAATATGTGTTGAATCTGAAGACTGTTGTGCATGTGTTTAAAAATATGTTTGGTATGATAACTTTAAAAAATACACTTATACATAGTAATGCTTAATTCAAAATATGACATTTACACGTAAATGGGTGGAACTAGAAAATATGTTAAGTGAGGTAACCAAGACTCAGAAAGACAAACAGTGTCATGATTTCATTATCTCTGCAGCTGAATAGAATTCCAGGGTGTATATGTACCAAAATTTCATTATCCATTCACCAATTGAAAGACCATTACAGAAATCCACAGCTTGTTAAAATTATGGAAAACAACTGACTGTAGGGTACCTAAACTCAGTTAATACATCTGCAATGAAAACCCTAGATCCAAAGCCGAGGAAACATTGGGGAACATGAAGCAGAAAGATTGTAAGAACCAGAAGAACAGACACTTGCTGTAAGGTAAGAGTCTTCTATATATGGTAGGGAAGTTGTGTACCCATTAAATCTCAGAAATATGATCAACTAAACAAGACATGTCCACTGAAAACATCGGTTAACTTGTCAACATGAATGGGGTTAATTATCACAAGACTCTACCCTAGATGAAGAACCATAGGCAATTAATGGCTTCTCAGAGAGGGAGAATCAGTCTCTTCTAGGGACAAGCCCTCTGAAAGGGCATCCAATTCAAGCAACCAGTCCTAAACACACACACACACACACACACACACACACACACACACACACACACACACACAAACAACACTAAATGGACTCTACAGTGTGTGTGTGTGTGTGTGTGTGTGTGTGTGTGTGTGTGTGTGTGTGTGTGTGTGTATAAAACAAAGATTGAAGAAGAGGTTGTGAATTTGAGAAGGGGGGCACTGGAAGAGTTGGAGGGGGAAAGGAAAGGATGGAAATGATGTACATACAATATTTATGTATGAAAGTCTCAAATATATATTTCAAGCAAAAACAAAAGGTAATAAAACAAGGACTGGAGATACAGTTCAGTGATGAAGGATTTCCCTAGCATGTCCAAAGCCTGGGTTCAATCCCTAGTATTGGCAACAGCAGCGGCAGCAACAACAACCAAACTATGCACAGTATTAACATTATTTTGTTAATGTTTTGAATTAATATTGCTGAATAATTGTTTCCAGAACCTTGGCAAGCTTCCCAGGCATAGATAACCATATTTTCTTTCTTTGTTATCTGGTGTTACTGTTATAAAGCATATTTTAAGAGACAACCTGAATCAGGCAAACAGATAAGAAATGTAAGTGCTGTATCTTTATATGTGCATTATATTCTTTAATCTCTATATCTGGTCTGAAGGCAAAAGGCTAATTTTTCTCAATGTAACTGGTTCATAAGGTAGCCCTTGATGACTGTCGGTGGCTAATGACACCATCCTGCTTTTCTCTTCGTACTAGATTAAGATAAAAATCTTTCAACAGTGGTAGTTCCTGTGCTGGCAGAATAAGAGAGTCTTCATTTGATCTTTGTGAACTTATTACCATTCCTCTAGTATTCCTATCATTTTAAAAGTTTTCCAAACGCTTGGATACCTGTAAGCTAGCATTTATTTCTCAAGTCAATTTTTTTTAAGTTTTACAAAACTTTTATACATGAGTCCTGTACTTAACATCATTTCCATCCTTCAGTCTCCCCCTCCTACTCCTCCTGTGTCTCCCCCAACTCCCTTTCAAATTTATGATCTCTTCTTTAACCCTAGAAGAGCTGCATTGGGATGATGGGCCACAAGACCGAGGAAGAGGGGACAGGGGCAAGTCTAGTGGTTTCTCCTCAGCTTTCCCTGCAATGATTACCCCGTTCATTGGTGGAGAGGCTGTCTTCATAGCCAGCTGGCAGTAACTTCTCTTCTCAACCTGACCCAGAGTCCTCCAGAGACCAAAGTCCCACATATTAACAGCGTTTCTTACATCCCCAAACCCAGCCCTTTGACAATATCATAGTCTCTTGAAGATAGCAACACTGAGAACATTTTCATTTAATGTATTGGGAAGGTGTGGGGTCCACTGAGGGTCAGAGGTCTAGCCCATCCATTTGGTAAGAGCAGAACATGCAGAGAGAGCCCCTCCCCATCAGCCAAAGAAAATCTGGTTATTGTTACACACACACACACACACACACACACACACACACACACACACACACACACCTCTATGTAATCTACTGACTCCATTTAATTTTATTTGTATGTTCTTGTATTTAGGGCTGACCACTTGGGATTGAATAACCTATCAGAGAATTCTTCCCTGTAGAAAACGGGTTCTCTGCTTTTAAGCTCAGCAGCCATTGATTGATGGCTTGCAGAACTTCATAAGGGTAGGATCGTGTGAAATTCCCCTACCCACATTGGAATGTCAGATGGTGGTGTAGTTATGCAGGTCTTGTTTTGGTAAGATTTTACAGGCTCAGTGCCCCTATTCCATCAAGAGGATACTATCGAGCAGTAGTCTTTCTGGTCCTCTGGTTCTAAACATTTCACTGTCTCCTTTATCATGTTTCCTGAGCTTTAGGTGTATAGGGGTTGCATTATATATATCAGCTGGAGCTGAGAAACCATAGTCACTTGAGGCCAGTCTGCATTGCATGAAACCTTGTCTTAAAGAAAACCAAAGTATCAAGCCGGGTGGTGGTGGCGCACGCCTTTAATCCCAGCCCTCGGGAGGCAGAGGCAGGTGGATCTCTCTGTGAGTTCGAGGCCAGCCTGGACTACCAAGTGAGTCCCAGGAAAGGCGCAAAGCTACACAGAGAAACCCTGTCTCGAAAAACCAAAAAAAAAAAAAAAAAAAAGAAAGAAAACCAAGTACCAAAAAGCAACAATATTAATCCCAGCACTTGGGAGGCAGAGGCAGGTGGATCTCTGTGAGTTCAAGGTGAGTGTGTTCTACATAGTAAGTTTCAAGACAGCCAAGGCTATATAGAGAGACGCTGTCTCAAAAAAGAAAGAAAGAAAGAAAGAAAGAAAGAAAGAAAGAAAGAAAGAAAGAAAGAAAGAAAGGGCATCTGGTCACCATCATGATGACCAATAAATTAAACGAAGACATTTTTTTCAGGGGTGGAAGAAGCCTCAAGTATTCTCTTTTTCTCTTATGATTTATTCTTTCACAATTTCTACATATGTACTAAACTTTGATCATATTCTCTATTTATCTTCTCTTACCACTCTCCCACTCCTATACCCAAACTCCCTGTTTTACGCAAGTCCCCTACTTATTTTCATGCCTGTTCTTTGTGTGTGTGTGACTCACTGAATTTCACGGCTGGCCTCCATGCTTCCCAGTGGCTACATTGGGGGATTATGACTTCCCTTCTTTTAGCACCCATTAACTATCTAGAGTTCTCCAGGGAAGGATAGGGCCTTATGAAAAGAATGTTGATGGGCCCAGTGTTGAGTAGATAGTCACCACTTCTGTGAGTTTCGGGGTGCAACTGTCATGTTTTACTCAGAAGCCCGTGTTTCAGAGCGTCGCCCACTCCCCATCTGTCAGGTTGTAACTTTCTTTTTGTCCCCTCTTCTGTGATGTTTCCAGAGCCTTTGGAGGGGTGTGATGTAGATGTCCATTTAGGGACTAGCACTTAACAGGTACTTATTCTCTGTGCTTCGGCTTGGTATGAGTTACTGCCTTCACTGCTGCCTACTACAGAAAGGAGCTTCCCTAACCCAGGTTGGCAGCAGCACTAATCTATAGTCAAGATGTTCAGGGATATGTTTATCTTAAGGACCCCATGTGTCATTGCAGATTTTATATGGAAATGGTCATGTAAGGAAGGATGTGGTCAGCCATTAAGATCTGAGAAGCATGGAGATGGAGACCACAGTTGTCCAATCATGAGAACCGAATTCTGCCATCAAAGTGAATGAGTTTAGAAATGGGTTCTTCTCTAGATCTCTGGTATAAGCGCTAGGGTGTCTAAACTCTAACTCAAATCTAGGGAGATCTTGAGTTAAAAACCATGATGAATCATGGTGTATTAAGATCAGTGAGCTAATAGGTCTGTGTTATTGTAAACAGGTCACAAAAAATCCCCAAGAGAAATACATGTTAATGATTTGAATGGACATATCACCAAAGAAAATGTGTAGATTAAATATTGACACAAGATGCTAAACATCCTATGTATTATTTAATGAGAATTGAAACTATAGTGCAATGCTATGATACATGTACTAGAAAGTCTAAGTCTAAAATTAAATTACAGATGCTTGTGAGAACGTAAAATGGTCTACTTAGGAAAACAGTTTAGCAGTTTCTGAAAACATTAAATACTGCTGACTAAATATCCCAGCCACCCCACTCCTACATATTTACCCAGGAGATAAGAAAGCATATGTCTGTACAAAGATTTCTACAAATGTTCATAGCATTGTTGTTTATAGTAGCGGAAGGCTGAAATTATAATGTTCAACAGTTGGCTAAAGGAACTGTGTTGCAGCTACAGGATAGGATACTTGTCAGAAATAAAGATATGAAATCCAGTGCATCTCAAGCTAGAAGGCAGTCTTGGCTATACAATGAGACTACATATATATATCTATATATCTATACATATATGCATAGATATATATGCAAAAAATCCATAAGATAGTCCAAGATGGCAATCTGTGACAAATGGCACCACCAGTGCTTGCCTCTCCATATTAGATTGGAAGAAAAAAAAATTCAACAGTGGCAATCCATGTGCTGGCAGAACTAGAGAATCCTCATATTATCAGAATGAATTCACTATCATTTCTATAATATTTCTATCCTTGGATCTCAAATAATTACATAGGCTAAAATAAGCCAATCAAGAGGAAAAAATGCATTTTGTGTTATTTCCATTTGTATAAAGTTCTAGAAAATGCCATCTACTAGTTACCTTTCTATTGCTGTGACAAGACACCATGATCAAGCTAACTTATTAAAGAAAGCATTTAATTTGGCTTATGGTTTCAGAGGATCAGAATCCATGACTACAGAGCAAAGGTATTTCAGCAGGAATACCTGAGAGCTCACATCTTGATCCACTTCAGGAAGCAGAAAGATGTACTGGGAATGAGGCTTTTGAAGCCTTCAAGCTTGCCCCATGATGCACCTCCTCCAACAAGGCATACTTCCTAATCCTTCCCAAATAGTTCTACCAAATGGGGAGAAGTATTTAAACCTATGGGCCTGTAGTGCTTTGAGTAGGAATAGACCCATAGGTTCATGTGTTTGAATGTTTGGCCTGTAGAGAGTGGCACTATTAGGAGGTGTGGCCTTGTCAGAGGAAGTGTGTCACCATGAAGGTGGGCTTTGATGTCTTAAATGCTCAAGCTACACCCAGTGTGATCTACAGTCTCCTGCTGCTTGTGGGTCAATATATAGAACTCTCAGCTCCTTCTGCATCACCATGTCTGCCTGCAAGCTGCCATGTCCCACTGTGATGATAATGGCCTAAAACTCTAAAACTCTAGGCCAGCCCCAATTAAATGTTTTCCTTTAGAAGAGTTGCCATGGTCATGGTGTCTCTTCACAGCAATGGAGACCCTAACTAAGACAGTGTCTATAGGAATCATTCTCATTGAGACCACTACATGTGAATTCATCTGCAGTGACAAAGAGATTAGTGGCTGTCTGTTGTACCAGGTTCACAATATAAATCAGAGGAGACACTTGGCCCAGTCTTCACTGGCAATGAGTGATAAGCATTATGGCCAGCACTGGCAGGGATTAACAAAGACCATGGAAAGAAGAGAGCGCTGGGTCCCGGGTTCTTCAGTGGTGCTTAGCTTTGAATGACAAACTCAGTGTCTTCTTCACCTTTTGTTCCCTTCAACCCAAGGTCTGATTTTCTGCAACCCAGTGCCAAGAAAATTAAGATCTTTGCTTCACATCTTTCATTGTACACAACCTATTTCATTAACTTGTATATTTTGGAACAGGTCTTCAAAACATATATGAAGATGATTTTGCTTCATAAGTTAAGTTTTAAATACTTCTGTACTTAAAAATTTGCAAAAGCAATAGGGTGAACCGGGCCAAAAAGATGAAAGTGTTTGGATAAACACAACACAATGGAAGTACATTTAAGACTGTAAGTATGAAGTCACTTACTTGATACACTAAGTGAGAGTTTTATAAATTAGAACATTTAATTTTTAAATAGGGAACTTAATAAATCTATTGTAAAAGTTTTAAATACATTGATTTTTTTTCTGTTGCTTATAATCAGCTTAATGGGTGAAAATATGATTTTGGCATTTCTTTTTTTTTTTTTTTTTTGGTTTTTTGAGACAGGGTTTCTCTGTGTAGCTTTGTGACTTTCCTGGAACTCACTTGGTAGCCCAGGCTAGCCTAAACTCACAGAGATCCTCCTGGCTCTGCCTCCCGGGTGCTGGGATTAAAGGCGTGCGCCACCACCGCCCAGCGATTTTATCATTTCTAATAATATAAATAATAATAATTTATCAATTTGCAGTTAATCCATAATAGTTTGATTGGACATGTCTTAGGTACAAATTTATAATTTTTTATACATAATGATAACATAAAGCTTTTAGAGGTAGCGTGGATTATGGGATTATGTATAGTCTCTTCAAGTTTCTGTATTATATTTGGAGACAATGACACAAAAGTGACTTTTAAAAAAGACATTCATAAAAAAAAACCCAAAAAGACATTCATGCCAGGCATCGTGGCACATGCCTTTAATCCCAGCACTTGGGAGACAGAGGCAGGCAGATCTCTGTGAGTTCTAGGCCAGCCTGGTCTACAAAGCAAGTTCCAGGACAGTTAGAGTTATTACACAAATAAACTCTGTCTTGAAAAACCAAATCAACCAACCAAACAAACAAAAGGACATTCATAATACTTTATCTAAAATGAACTGAGGAAATGTAGAAGAGGTAGAATATTGATATACTTGGAGAATCTTGGCTTTCAAGAGTTCCTTCCCTTGATTCATAAGAAAGTTGTGACCACCTGAATGGGAGAATGAACAATATGATTGTATTGCACTGATGAATAATGAACTCAGAGACTTTGTGACTCACAAATGTTAGTGTCACTACTCAGAGGCTGCAAGGCCATGGGCCATTGACTAAATCCATGTGTGACTCTATTTCCTTATGTAGCTCTCTTGGATTAGTGAGATAATAAACATAAGGTGCTCAGGACAATGTCTCATAACTAAAAATACTCAGTAGTTGGATGCGATTTTATAAATAAAAGCAAGTTATGCAGAATCCCTGCCGGTCAGAGGAAATGACTCATGACTAAGCTTTGACCAGTGAGAGAATGTTGGTAACTGGCCTTCATGTGAGCCTCCTGCTAAGATACATAGGAGGGAAGTCTACAGCCTGGAGGCCTTCACAGCCTAGGCTGTTCCATCTAAAAGAGTAGCCCTTAGTCACAGTCACTAAGAAGAAATATAAGAAAACTAAAAATGGTAGAAGACTGTGTGTGAATTTGTAACTGTGTAAGACCACTTAGAGTTGTCGAAAGCAAACTAAAAGTTTAATTCTACAATCTGTTCTATCCAGATATCAACGGCTCAATGGCTCCGTGTTGTTGAGATCTGGATGGTGAATATCTCAATAGCTACCTTACTAGACAGCACAAATGCAAATTCTTCATTGTAGAAAGCTGCAAAAACGTTGCCTGCAAAGGTCCATACTGGGCTGAGTATCATAGGCAAAACTCATGATTAACCTTAATCTAAACATTCTCATTCAAACGAATTTTCCCTGTAGCCTTAATTCTTTATTTCACTGAAATCAAGACTGATTGAAACTGTTAGCCAAGATTCTAAGCAATTCTCAAGCTGTTATTGTACTATTTATCACTGTTTATACCAGTGCATGTGAATGCATTTGGAGAGAGTCTATGAAGGAGGTTGTCTGTCCTGGCTTTTCTAGATAGCTTCTGAATCCTATGAGTACCTTCAGCATCTCTGTAGTTTTCCCTAGCTGGTTATTAACATGAAATTTATACTCTCCTCCTCTTCTTCCCCACCCCCACTTTCTCCGAAATGGAGGCTGGGAGAAGGGTGAAATTCTTGAAGTGATCATTATTTTGGTGGCAGCTGGTTCTTAACAGCCTTGCTTTTGTGACAGAGGAGACAGGATTATTTTCTGTGGTTGCACTGTCCTAATTATATTCCTAATGGATCCCGAGTCGGAGGATGGAGCAGGGTTACACGCTGTCACGTCTGCAGGGCAATGCTGTAGGATAGGCTGGGCGACATCTCATGGTACCATGTGTATAGCCAATGCTTTTGCTGTCATTAGTTAACCACGCAGCCTGTGTGCCGCTTTCTATTCCCTGACCCACATTTCATCCATGCTAAGCTATTTTTCTCCTGCAGTGTTCTCCCTGAGCAAAACCTAGAGCTTGTGAGTCTCCCAGCAGAGAGCTCTGTTCTGTCCTCCCTGAACAGGTAGTTCACCTGCTGGACCAGTGTGTTTCTGCTACCTAGTCAATCTGTTAAGATTTTAGCGGGAGACCCCTGTCTACCTCTACAGAAAACATGTGGGGGCTGTAATTCCTTTAGCCTGCTGCAACTGTCGAATTGAGAGAGTAAGGAAGAGGTGCAAATCTTCTGTTCATAAATAACCAAATCTGCGGGCATTTTACAAAGCATTCTGTGTATGTAGTGCAAAGAGAATTTATGTGCCACATTTCACCCTTGGCACACTTTCCAAATGAATTGTTCAAAGAGAAGTTATATTAGGACAAATAGAAACGACGACTAACACCAGATGTGGATTTTTAGTTAATATTTATGCAACACCCAAAGGGAAGATGGGATTGCACAATAAACTAAAAATGTCTTAGGCAAATAAGGAAATCTTTACCCCGAGGAACTGGCACCGCAAAGGTATGAATTATACAACAAAGGACCGGGAATGCAGAACAAATGTAGGCTAGGTCTGGTCGACTATAAAATGAAATTCATTGAGGAAGTGGTGAGGTAGCAGATGTGTGGGACCTACTCAGGAAAATAAGGGCTTAGCACTTTTTTGGCCAATCTTGTGTCTAAGGTAGAAAGCTTAAGCCAACCAGCCTAATTTTTTTTTCAACTGTGGAGAACTCCAGTAGCCTTAAATAAATGATCTATAAATTCAGAACTGAGACTGCAACAGTCTCACGCACCCTGGGTAAATGCATCTTAATAAACCTAAAAAGGGCTCTGTGATCTTAAATGACCTTCAGGGATAGTGATGACATGTTTAATCCGATTTTCTCTCTCTAGTTGTTCGAGGAAGGTAGAAAATGCAAGCGTTGGCTGCTTCTCAGCCCTTGGAGGCCAATCGCCAGAGCTCATACCTTAATGCACTGTGAGGATACAGAGACCCACGTTAAAGTACAATAGAACTTTTGTTATGAGTAACTGGATTCTTTTTTCAAACAGCAGGATGTCCCAGTCTTCCATTTATTAAGAATCAGGAGATGTACCTTTTTATGGCATATCTCAGTTCCCGAGGCTTTCAGTTCAGTGGAATTGGGGTGGTGGTGGAGGAAGACAGGCATGTTTTTTAAGACTACTGGAGCTTTGGAATGGAGAAATGCTCACAAGATTTTAGCACTCTGAACCCAAAGCTCTCAAGCATTTTTAAGTCAATAAATTTTAGGAAAAAAAGCTGTCGTTACGTGATTTCCCACCGTGGATCTTCCTGAGGAAGTGATGTACTTAAAAAATGTCAACCTACTCCATCCCTCCTGCTTTCAATAAGCCCCTGTCATTTTTAACACAGACATCATATCAGTTTCTTCTTCCTGATGAGTATTTGTGGATTTTCAGGGTTTTTTTTTTTTAATAATTCCACGTAAATACTCATATTGCTGATTTGCTATCAGCATTTGTTTTTAGGTTTCTTTTACATGTTCAGATGCTACATGGACTGGGCACCATGTAGACAAGTTTCCTAGCTTCAATTCAAGTGGTAATTTAAGATACAAGTGGGTACTAAGATACAAATTAAGATACAAGTGTGTACGAAGAAGGAAGTAATATCGGATGGTAGATAAAGGAGTGTGTGTGTGTGTGTGTGTGTGTGTGTGTGTGTGTGTGTGTGTGTGTGATAAAGTACTAGATAGAAAGTTTGAAGTAATAGCATGTGAAAAAAAAAAAGTACCTGATAGTGGAACGTAGTCAAAGAATGTCTGGGGAGAAGACATTTCCAGGAAGAAGAGAAAGCAAGGTTCCAGAGAAGATGTGTCTATGGTACATAGACGAACACATTGTGAAGATGGGGAGGGCCAAGTGAGCCAGAATGAGAGTTTTTATTCTATGTGCACCAAGAAGTAACTATAATACCACGCTTGAGTGGAGAGATTGAATTTCAAGCTGCTTGTCGGTTACCCCAAGTAAATGCTTGGAGTAGGGGCTGTAGGTGTAGAAATGAGACCATTTACAAGGCCATTAGATTAGTTCTTGCAGGAGATAATAACTTGGACTAACATTGGAGCAGTATGGGTGTGGTGGTATTTATTTGGGAGGTGAATGTCCAGGTTTTAGGTAAGAAGTAAAAGAAGACGCTGGAAATCATAACAGCTAACTTCTTGTGGCACTTTTCCTTCTAGATGCTTTATATGGTAACTCATCGAACCAAAAGGATATTTATAAAGATGAGGTATGAGGAGGGTGATTGGCCCCAGCTTACCCAAATAACGAACAGCTGAGTTGATGTTCAAACCCAGGTATCAGACTCAAGTGTGTATTCCTCCCCCGGGACCCCAGGATTCAACATCAATATATAATTCCAGGAGAGAGACAGAGAGGATCCGAATGGACCAACTGATAGGATTTAAAAACAACAACAACAACAACAAAACCACCCCACAGTATATAGGGGAACATGCAAAATAGAAATCACCATCTTTAATGTATTATTTGAGAATTTCCTACATGGGTATAATGTTTTGGTCAAATCCAAATTTGCCTGTTGGAGATAGAACACTTTTATACAGTGTCTAAAAGATTTCCTTGCAAAGTCAAACATCTTTGCTCTGCGGGCATTCAAACTTTTCAGGTCGCTGCCACACTCCCGAGGGCTCCAGTTTCTTTTCGTACCTTTGAAGAGCTAGCAGGTCAGGTGCAACTCTACCAGGAGGGGACAAGTCAGCCCTGCACGAAGGCCTGGTTTTCCATGCCCTGTAGCTTCCCCACAGCAGGGGGCGCTGCAGTAGTGTTCATTGTGGTCCAAGGGAGCCAGCCACCAGTCCAGTAAGAAAGGGGACCAGGCAGGAAGGAGGGGTGGCAGACAGCCCTGGGACCTCTTTGGTCTTGCAGCTTTAGTACGCAGGGCTCTTTCTGCCCAAACCATTCTTCTACACCGTATTTCATCAGGTTGGATGCCTTCCATCCAGTCTTGCATCCGGGCGGCAAGGAAAAGGGCATTAGCTTTCTCCTTTGCGGGGTTTAAGGATGGCGCTGTAGAGGGTTGCACTAGCCTGGGGGTCTCTCGTCTAGGTTCTCAGAGTCAGCCAGCCTGTCAGTCCTGATCCACGAAAGACACCCCAGCCCCCTCAATCTCTGAGCAGCCCATGTGTGCGTATTTCTTACCTTCTAGCCTCTCCCCTTTCATTTTTTCTGGATCACTTTTCATAATCGCACCGCGGGACACGTGTCTCCCCATTGACATTAATGTCGACGGCGGCGGTGGCGCGGCCTCAGAGTGGAACTCTGCTTCCTAAACACCCCCCTCCCAACCCCCGGCTCTTCAACAGGCCCTCCCATTCCAATTCAGCTCACGCACCGTGCACGCGGGCAATAGATCTTTAGTGGCAACCCAGGCTGCCAGCGCTCGCCAAACCTGTTCTACCTCTCAAGTGTCCCCAGAAGTCTCTCCAGCTGACCAGATCTTTGCCTGACAGCTCTTGGCACCGCCCGCTTGGCTAGCGATCTAGTGGGTGCCAGGCGCCTCCAGGCACCACT
Source organism: Peromyscus californicus insignis (assembly GCF_007827085.1). Classification (NCBI taxonomy): domain Eukaryota; kingdom Metazoa; phylum Chordata; class Mammalia; order Rodentia; family Cricetidae; genus Peromyscus; species Peromyscus californicus. The sequence continues at coordinate 23,259,382 of NW_026294535.1, read as the reverse complement.
GGCCCAAGCCATCGACTCCTCCTGTCGCCTTTCTCCTCCATTTCCCTTGCCCAGACCAGAGCGCACTCTAGCTATCGTTTTGGGCAATCTTCCAAAAGTCGTCCTTGTCCCGGGGGGGCTTTCCAGAAAGGGAAAAAAAAAACCAAAAAACAAAAAACGAAGGTGAAAGAAGAGGAAGAAGGGAGCGGGGCTGGAGGAGGAGGAGGCTGGAGCAGCGGGGAGAGTGGGCGGAGCCTCCCGCCAGTGGGGGTGACGAGGAGGAGCCTTGCGGGGAGGATCTGGGTGGAGAAAGGGGCAGGGCTAGCTCGGGCTGGAGGGCCGGCCACGCAGGCGCGTGGGGCCGCGGCGAGAGCCCCACGCGGGAGCTTTTGGAGTCCCCAGTCGCCGCTTCTCACTTCACTGGAGAGGGGGCCCCGGGAGGGAACCAATAAAAGAGTGAATGTGCTGCAGCCGCGGTGGCGGCCGAGTTGGTGTGAACGACCCCGGGAGTCGTGCGTGCGCCCGCCCGGGAGGCGGCGAGGAGAGGCGGTTCGCCTCGTCCCTCCCACCCGCCCCTTTTCTCTCGTTCTCTCTCCGCTTTCCTCCCGCTGGTCCCAGATCCCGGCTCCGTCCGGCCCCTACGCCTCCCTCCTCCCCGACCACCCCCCCCCCCCCCACTATCTCGCACTCTGCTACCTCCTCAGTCCTCCACCTAGGGTGTCCCAAAGTGCCATGGGTTAGGGTGGGGACCGCGAGCCGCGCGAAAGGACTCGCCCCGATTCTCCGCCGGGGGGCGTGAAGCCGGATCGCCGCTTGCCTCTCCCGGGTGTCGGGCATGGGGAGCGCGGTGTGAGCCCGTAACCCCGGGGAGCACTCACTCCAGGAGCAGCGGAGCCAGGCGACCCGAGGAGCCGGCGGAGAGGAACCCGGCATCGCAAGAAGGAGCAGAGAAGGGAGGGCGAGGAGGCGGGCGGGGAAGCCAGGCAAAAGTGCAGCCAGGAGGAGAAGGCGGCGGAAGGTGGGGATTGATGCTTCTGTGTTTTGTTGCCGCTGCTGCGCTCGCGCTGGGAGCCAAGCCGGAGGGAAGGCGGTGGAGAGATGATTGCAGAGTTGGTGAGCAGCGCTCTGGGGCTCGCCTTGTATCTCAACACTCTGAGTGCGGATTTCTGCTACGATGACAGGTAAGTGCGCGGGAGGAAAGGGGCAATGGCTGCGGCGCCAAGGGGGTGGGGTGGTGGGGTGGGGGGCTCTGGAACTGCCCCGCTGTCAGGCTGAAGCGTGTCCTGGGGACACAGGTTATCAGCACCTGAAGGTTTCGGCGACGTGGAAACCGTAACTCCTAAAGCAAACAGCCGGGACGCCAGCGCACTGGGCGGGCCAAGCGAGTTTCCGCTCCTACTTTGCAGCAGGTTCTTGCTTGCTTCTTGCCGGTTGGTAGACGCTTAAGTTATTTAGCGGAAATCCCGGCAATTTGGAAAACTGTTTAATGAACCTACATTAAGAAAAGAAACAATAACAGTCCTAGGTATACTTAGTGCAAAAAAAAGCCTATTAAGCGATTTTACGTGTGGACTTGGAAGGAAGTCGCTCCTTACCCCTTAGTAGATCTTCTCCGTGTCGTTTCCTTTTATTGATAGGACACTTACTTCCCGAAGTTAAATGCACGTTTGACAGTTGCCAAAATAGTAGAAAGAGCGCGCGTACTCTGCGTCAACTTTCTGTTTGGCGTGTATCGTAGTAAACTTTGAGCTGACATCATTGCTCACTCATCATGGTCCTTTATAAAAAAAAAAAGAAAACATGGGCTTTCCGTTCTGCTGGGAGTGTTGCGTTAGACATCAGTGATTTTTCCGATGCTAATTATGGAAGAAGACGTCCCTGGAGACTGAAGTTGTCTTCTGTATTTGGGTTAGTTTGGGTGGCTAATGAGACCCGGACTGTATGTTGTCAAAGAAACTGCCTTGGTTCCTGGAAATCTCACCCTTGTGCTGGTGTCTCTACCTATTTTTAAACTGTTGTTAGTGTTTAGAAACTGATGAAAAGCTCCAATAGCCATTAGGGGAAAAATGCCAATTTGTGCCTTTTTCCAGTGACTTAATCTGATTACAATTAAAACAGATGCATAATTAAAATATATTAGGGAGAACAGCATGCCTGGCTAAACTTATTAACCGTCCTGGGGTGTTTCATGCTCCATTGAAATTAAACCATCCAAAAAGTGAACACAGATTTACTTTGACAGCCTTTCAGCAGCCTCTCTGGGCTTAGGGGAGTGAATGGATCCCCCCACCCCACCCCCAACCCCCGCCCGGGTTAGGACGAGGCAGTGAGTGAACTTGAGCAAAGTGGTTGACACCAGGAACAGTGAGGAGGCAAGGGCTGCATGCACTCTTCTGTCCATCAGCCAGATTCTGTATTCTGATATGTCCACCCTCCTGCTAAGAGTGTTCCTGGATGTATATCTTAAATCATGGGATGTTCGTCCACACCCTCATGCCTGCTGTGGAATTCTCCGATGATACTTGCAGAACTATCCCACGCACACCCCTGATGTGCTTAATGTTGTGCCTAGCAGAGGGTAGCTGACAGAATGTCTCTGGCAAACTTTTACCCAACTTTTAAAACAGCGTCCTGACGTCAGCAGCTGACCTCAGTTGCCCAAAGGAACGGGGCTGTGAGCGAAGGGGGGCTGTGCTGTTCGCCTTTCTTCCTCCGGGTTTCTGTGATGATGCACCTGCTATTTTAAGAGCACCGGCGGAGAAAGCTTTTGTTCCTTTAAAATTAACCAGGTTTCACTAATATGAGCGCAGGGATGAAATCAGGGCAGTGGCTGGCTCTTCTGGGGTGAGCAGAGGGAGCAAATACTGTAACCAAGAGTAAGGAGCTTCCAAAGAATGAAAACACTGAAAAACTCTCACATTATAGAGTGTTATGATGAACCACGCATTCCTCTTGAATACTATTCAGCACCGCTGTCCAGTTCTTAAAGGAGGATGCACAAAGCGAGGCTACCCTCTTTAAAAAAGGAAGACTAAAACTTACGTAAATGTGTGTGTACATGTTTCTGTGGGTCTGCCACTCACCCTGAAGTGTTTGGACTTTGTGGATCTGGGAGATGGCTGTGCCTGTGATGATGAATGAGTTGTCCTTGATGGCTGGTATTTCTCAGAAGCTCCTCATCTGCTACAGGTCACATTGAGTGTTAGAATCCACGTCTTCTGTTTTCTGTCTGCAGAGGTGGATTTAATGTGCGAGTTGTCCCATATTATGGATAGCATGTTCAATAGGATATTTAGACATAAAGCTATAGGATGTTGAGGGCCTAAAGTATGTATTGTGCTTTGCTATGCGTTAAAAAGTAGTTTCTGTTGACTTCTCACAAAACTTCATAGGCAACCACGTACTCTTAAAAACTGAAATCTTCTGAGTAGCAAACTTCCTACGTTTCATAGAAACCGTAAGGTGCGTATTTATGCAGCACTGGCCTGATTTGTCATGTGCACAGAATGTGGAAGTGATTCATTGCCAAGGTGCACTGTAAACTCTGGCTTTGCAAATACACTTTTCTGTGGAAGTACTGGAACTCACTGGTGTGTGAAGAGTGAAGTGAACAGGGAGCCAAGTGGAAACTGTCGGATGAGGACATGATGTTTGTTTCCACGGCTCTATTTCAGATGGCAAAGATTCACATTTAAAATATTGTTTACGTTACGTCTGTGCATCGTGATGCCCCCCCAGGAACTTCTGTGAAATACAGTTCTGGAACAGAGGCTGCTGGAAGTAGAGACTGCCATAGACAAGGAGAAAGATGGCTCTTGGGCACGGCTTGCTTAACTAAATGAGAACCTTGCAGTGTAGCCTGAAGACTCTGGCCTTTAGTGGGGCTTGTCATTGCTGTAGTGTGAGCATTATCGCTGTGCTACCTCTCAGAGTTACCATTTATTTTAAATATAATGATCAAATTTATTCTATAAACTTTATATATATATATGTAATTACTTTTTATATCTTATGTAGCTTGTTGGAAGTTGAGTGGAAACATGAAACTTGGTTAAAGCAAAAATCACTCCCTGTGGTAAAAACTTAATGTCTTGCAAGTACACTTAAGAATATGTCTACGATGTGTTGAAGTGAACAGTGGAAGGGCAGAATTCATAGTATCTGATGAGAAACCATACCTGCTTCCAGCTTTATTCTTCCTTCTCTCATCGCGAGTATAGTGTAATGACTCCATTGTCTCTCCAGTAGGCTGGCCCAAGTTTAAGCTCCAGTGGCCTGTGACTCCTTGAAGGATCCTCTTAAAAACGTTCTGGAGAAACTTGACGCTTACAGAGAGAGCAAAATACAAAGAGGCACCTTTTGTGACCCCAAACTCTCTGCTCCCTTATGTGCTTGTTGAAGGTGACCTTGCATCGTTACACATTGTGCCCGTTAAAATACTGCCACAGGTGTCTCAGAGGTCACACTGAGAGGAGTGAGCTCCGTGCAAAGGTAAACTGTCAATGGAAAGGAGTCTGATTTGGTTGTACACGTATCATTTAGTGGGTGGCATACCCCTTTATGATATAGAAAGGGAAATAAGAATATTACAGCTTTTTAATCATCGCGTGAGTAAAATATTACAGCTTTTTAATCATCGCGTGAGTAAAATACCATTACTTTGGATTAAAGAAACCCCAACATGACAACTTGAGATTTTGATATTAGACCATGTATGTGTCACTTGCTGATTCATATCCCTGATAGGTGTTTTGCATTCTCTCTCTCTCTCTCTCTCTCTCTCTCTCTCTCTCTCTCTCTCTCTCTCTCTCTCTCTCTCGTGTGTGTGTGTGTGTGTGTGTGTGTGTGTGTGTGTGTGTGTGTGTGTGATATGTGGAGACCTGAAGTTGATGTCACCTATCTTCCGTGTTCTTTCTCTACACTATATTTTGAGGCAGGGTCTCTCATTGAACTTGAAGTTGACTGAATCCCCTCAGGCCAGCTAGCTATCTTGCCTTGGGGATCCCCTGCCTCCACTTCTCCAGGGTATGACCAGCATGGCCACACCTGTTTGGTTTTAAGGTGTGCTCTGGGGATATGAACTCAGGTCCTTGTACTTGTGTGGCAAATGCTTTATCCGCTGAGCCATTGCCGCAGCCTCCACAATTTTCTTTTCTTAAGTCCAGGATGGTCCTTAAAATTACTTATGCATCTCTTAGTTATTTTATTGAGAACTTTGAAAAGCAACCTCTCCTTTCTTTTCCTCCGTTTGCTTCCACCCACTTGTGAAACCTCAGGGTCTTGCTTTGTAGTAGCTCTGGCTGGTCTTGAACTCCTGATCTTCCTGCCTCAGCCTCCTGAGTGCTGGCATCGCAAGCCCCTGCCACTCCATCTGGCTATCATCTAACAAGGACTCTAATAACACATTTCTTGTGTTTTTTTTCATATGACTAGAAACATAAAATACCACTGAAAAGCCAGGGGGTGGTGATGAAAGCCTTAATCCCAGCACTTGGGAGGCAGAGACAGGGGGATCTCTGTGAGTTTGAGGCCAGCCTGGTGTACAAAGTGAGTTCCAGGACAGCCAGGACTGTTACACTGAAAGGGTCAAAACAAAACAAAACAAAACAGTGAAGAATTTTGTGCGTTAATGATTTTGATTGACAGTATTCGAATGAAGGAAAAGATTTGTTGATGTCCAGTGCACTAAAAGCATGTGTTCAAGACGCCTGTGAGGGGCAGCTGTTTATCATAGGCTGAGTGTGTTAGCTCTCAAATAGACATCTTCATAATGGGGGGAGAAGGCAGGTTAATAGTTTTTCAGAAGCCTGCCTTTACACCTGCCAGTATTCAGGTATTCCTTCTGTTTGATTTTTAAGGCTGTTATCAGTGTGGTCTTTGATATGGTGTGACAAGAATCCTTTGGGAGATGACTGATCACTCCGTTAACTTCTCTCTAAAGAATTATTTCAGCAGATTTGCTTTGGATCGGTCTGAAATGATCATGTTTTCAATTCCAGTGTGTTTAACCTCTGAAGTCATAACTGAGATTGATGAGGTGGTGTGTGTGTATGCCTTTACTCCCAGAACTGGAGAGGCAGAGGCAGGAATGTTTCTGTGAAGTTCCAGGCCAGCCTAGTCTACACGCGAGTTCTAGATTAGCCTGGGCTACATAGGGAGAATCTATCTCAAAACAGAGAATAATGGTTCTTGTGTTGAAAATGCCATAGTGAAATCCATCATTTTGTGTGTTAACAAAACAAAGGTATGCATATGACAGAAACAATGAACGAGAGAAATTTTTGCTTTGTATAAAACACAGGTTTTTCTCATCAGGTCATTATTACCAGAAATCAAACACAAGAGTTTTGTTTTACCTTTTATTTTCCCTTCCCAGCATAATTATAATATTGATAAAATGCAGTTGGAAACAACTTTAGTTTATGAACTATTTTATGTAACATTTTATTTCCTTGCTAAGCTTTGATTGTTTCATCCGATTTGTTTGGCAGTGGCTCATTTTGTTCTTGTGAACAAGTACGGTCCTTCTTGGCAAATTAAAATTACAAGTAGGTGAAACCAGCATTAGATCGCTTCGCTTCACCTCCGCTGAGCACGTCACATGGTGTTTATCATAGCAGCTGACCCCAATACAAGCACTCAGAGGACATACCCAAATGCCAAAGGGGAAATTGCTTGGCAGCCATCTGTCTCTTAGTTTTTTTTTTTTTTAATGCACACACATAAATGTGCATGTTCATACACTGGCACAGACATGATTATTAATTTACATCATTGATTCCAGAGCTGTTGTCTTATCTGTAGTTAGTTTTTCAGAGTGAATGTGCCTCTGCGGTAACACTGAATTCTCTGCTGCCATACTTTTGAAACGGTGCAGCCTTTGGATTCCAGCATGTGTTAGGAGCACGCTTGTTGTTCTAATGTCTGTTGCTGCCCGGTGCACTAAAAAAACACTTATTCAAGGCCCAGCTGTTTATACCCTAGGCCAAGAGGGCATTATTTCTAAAACACGCACCTTCGTCGTATTGGGAGAGGACATCATTTACCCTTAGTGCATTCTCAAAAATCCCTGGCTGACAAAGCCTATCTCCCTATAATCGTATTGTTTTTATGTGATCTACTTCGAATGTAATTATCATTCCTGTTTAAAACTTTCTGAGATTCCTTCATAGGTAACTTTACATATCCACTTCAGTAGATTTTCCAAAGAGACAAGTATTGAAGCCTTGAAAAAAAGGACACATGGGTAATGGAGTGTAAAGATCTCTCCTCTCTGAATAGTTGTGCTTATTTAGAAGTTTAGCTGTCACACTAAATAACTAAAGAAATAAATAACAGGGAATGACACCATCAGGATAGTTTACCCGATAGGGACGTAATATTTTGGCTCAGTACAGGTGTAGTTAGGCTCAATGCTGGTTGGCCACTTTGAAGATTTGATTTGCGCGTGCTTCTAGGCATGGACTGTGACATTCAGTGAGTCACCAGTTACACATTTGTCTAGACAGCAGCTGCCTTTATTTGAGGTAGATATACAAAGCATCTACAACAGCTGCTCATCTTGGCAAGGCTGCCATCACTTGGGCAGGTAAAGCTCTTTGAATTCGGGAGGTCTATGGACGTGTGGATAGTTGCCCTTTAGTGGATAGAATTTAACTAAAGTTTACTTCTTTCTAAACATTTAATGCCATATTAATATTTATTTTCACTGTAATAGTATTAATTTATTTACTTACTTGTTTTGAGACAGTGTCTTGCTTTGTAGGATGTCCTCAAACATATGATCCTGCTACCTTAGGTTCTTGTGTGCTGATAGTGCAGGCCACTGTGCCCAGCTAAATTTTACACTGTGCCCAGCAAAATTTTTAACAAGCCCTGTATTGCTGATGAAACCCAGGGAGTTGTATGGAACTTTTTGTGTTAACTAGATTCACCTCATCCTGTCATGGGGCTGAAAGACTTTTGCCTCAGAGAGTTTGAGTGTCTTCCCTAGGCTGTTAACATCATTAAGAGAGGCTGCTGTAGTATTCACACTGATCACTGTTCCTCCTGTCTCCTGGCTAGCTTTCCAGTCACTTCTGTGTTCTGTGCTGCATACTCGCAAAGTTTCTAGAATAAAAAGCGTAAATGTTCATTTTAGCCTTTGGTGGTTTTTTTGTTTTTGTTTTTAGATACTTTAGGATTACTTCTTAATGTTTACCACTATGATAATTTTTTTGTCTTCTTATTTACAAACAAATGGGAAACAAGGAAATCTGGTAGGTGTAGTATGAATAAGACAGGACATTGAGACTGTTTGTGCAATTCAACCATTAAATCACTGTCATGTTTTCAGAGAAACTTGCTTTATTTAAGAATATTTTATAGCTTGGCAGTGTTGCGCACACCTTTAATCCCAGCACTTGAGTTTGAGGCCAGCCTAGTTAGGACAGTCAGGGTTACACAGAGAAACCCTGTCTCGAAAAATCAAAAACAAATAAACAACAAGAACAACAAAAAAAATGCAAACAACAAAGAAGGAGTATTTTATAAATGTAATTCATTTGCACAGCCAGAAGTTATTACATCGAAGATGAGATGTCCAGAAAATTAGTCTGTGACAGAGACACGCACCGAAACTTCTAACTTTGGCTTTAGTTCCCATTTCATTGTGGAGTTAGATCCAGTCATATGTGTGTTTGCTTTTTTGATGGCTGCACAGGTGCCACGTTTCTTGAGGACAGAGCTGCTTAGCACTCGGCAGAGGAAATGCTTTTCACCTATAATTTGCTGTCAGCTCTTGTCTGTTGATTCCTCCGCAAGGCCACCTTGTGGTATCAGTGTGAGACAGGGTGTGAGGCGTGGCGTAGACTGTTGTCACAGTCAAGGCTAAATTCAGGATTCGTCAAATGAGACACATCGTCCTACCTGTAGGCGAGTACCCCTGTGCTAGGTGTTGTGGCCAGTTGAATTATTTTTGTGAGATCTCTGTGTTTGATGACTAATCTCCATGTCTGTGGAAACTGTTACAACACATTTTAGCCATTATTCGTTAGCAGCATCAAGTTGAAAAATGGGATCAGTATGGTCTTGTCCTACATCACTTTCTGTTGCTGCCAGAAAACGTTCTGACCAAAAGCAGCTTGAGAGGAAACGGTTTATTTGGCGTATACTTCCATGTCACAATCCATCATTGAAGAAGTCAGGCCAGGATCTCAAGGCAGGAGCCTGGAGATAGGAACTTAGACAAAAGCCATGGAGGAGTGCTGCTTACTGGCTTGCTCTTCATGGCTTGCTTAACCTGCCTTCTTATAGCACCCAGGACCACCAGCCTATGGGTGGCACCCCCTATTTGTAGTGGACACCCCCACATCAATTTTTAAATCAAGAAAATGCCCTTACAGACTTACAGGCTCATCTGATGGAGGCATTTTCTTGACAGAAGTTCTTCTCACATAATTCTAGTTTGTGGTGAGTTGATGAGAAAGTAATCAGCATAATGTTCAATCTTGGTTTATGCAGTTAGGAGACGTTAAAAATATTTCTTTGAAGGGGAGTAGAGGAATGGTTCAGTGCATAAAAGCACTTGGCACTCAAGCCTGAGGACCTAAATTTGAATCTCCAGAACCACATAAAAACCAGATGAGTGCAGACGTGTCTGCAGTCCTTTAGAGGACCACTTCTCTGAGGGGGTGGGAGACAGAGCTGGCAACATCCTCACAAGTTTTCAGACTAGCACGTGTAACAGGAAAATAACAAAGAGACCTTTTTCAAAAAAGTGGAAGGCAGGGACTGACATGCGAGAGAGGGAGGTTGTGACTTGTAAATGTATGACTATGGGCCACACGGTTCACACTCATACACATATAGATGTAGGTACACACACACACACACACACACACACACACACACACACACACACACACACACGTGATGGAGGTTTGAAACTCCAAAGTTCAGAAATTGTGATGCTAAAGGTGCTTTCCTCCTAATTGTGATTAGAGAGGTAATTTCTGATAGATTTCTGCAGAAATAGGTAAGTTTGACTGCTCAAGGTAGGGATTCTCTCTTGGTGTCGTTTATGAGTGTTTTAACTTCAAAGGATATGTTATTTGCTGAGGGGCGGCCACTGGGGCGCAATACGGCTCTTGACATTTTGAACAGTGTTAAATGATGGGACTGTAGTATATTTCAAATAGCCTTGTTTCAACATTGTTTGAAAATCCACTGGGGAGCATGGCAGTCCATAGAACCCTGCATACTTGAAATTCTTTAGGTATTAATTTTAAATGCAGTTCACAAGTTTATTTCTTACATCTTTTTTTTTTCTTTAACGATGAGTAAGGCAAGGGAGATTACATCTGTGTCTTCAGCAATGTTTTCTTTTTGCATTTGCTCCTAAGTATTTTACAAAGAAGCTGAAGGGATTAAAAAAAAACAGAAACCACAGCTCTGGTTTTGTTTTTCCTCTATCATGATATATGTTTCCGTAAAGGACATTGTTGTAAAGCATGTTGTTACCACGATTATAAATGTAGTGCCGGGGAGAGAGGCAGATCCACGAAGAGACTTTGAGAAAAGTCAGCATCTTGCTTTTGTTAATTTCCAATTTGTTCCATGGTGAAAGCATGCCTACTCGGCTTTCGCTGCTGTCAGTGGCAGCTCCTGAGTTAAATACATAGTCAGTAGTTAAAGGCTTTGGGGAGGGCTCCTCTGGAGGAACAAGGGCTTGCTGAGGGTGGTGCCTGTGGAAGTGGCAGCCCTTGCAAATGGTACCCTCTGCAGGGGCTGCCTTAGGTGGTGGCCACGGAGATTTCCTCTCACAGGCTTCTCTCAATCTGGGGAGGTCATTGTCAGTAGAGAGCCGTCTGGGAGAAGGACTTCTTCAGGTAGTGCTGGCGGCAGCTGCTGCAGGAGCCATTATTGGCTCCTTTGGGATATTTCTCATAGTTCTGTAAACTGCTTTTTTGGCTACTTGTGTCTTTCTGTCTTGAGGCTTCCATGCATAAATACAGAGCCTGCCTCTTTTGATTGCAAAAGGTATCTGAAGGCAAAATACCTGGGTCCCAATGTCTTTTCAAATCTCTTTCTCTTGGCACTGGTTACTCCTTCTTACCCCTGATAATTACCTACAGGACCGCTCTCCCAAAGCTTTGAAAGAGAGCTCATTTTGACAAAGCAGGCCTTTAACGGCGGAATTTTCAACTACACATTTGCAGGAGAAAAGTTCTCAGATGATGAAGAAGTTTAATCAGGCAAAAAGACATTTTTATTTGCAGAAATAGGCCCTTTAGGGGGAGGCGATTATTTATAGCTGGTGCGAAAAACTGGTGTACCTGAATTTATTCGGTAAACTGCATTTAAAATGGGAAGGTGTTCCTGTTACTTGATTGGAAGAAAAACAATGGCACTGAGTTGTTGCTGAATTTGTATTAAAGAAATAAAGATTTATATAATTTTAACCCATTCTTTAAGGGAGGTGTGTGTGTGTGTGTGTGTGTGTGTGTGTGTGTGTGTGTGTGTGTGTTTGTGTGTGTGTTTAATGGAAGTACCAGAATTTGAGATTTAATACCATGTGCTAAAATTTGCGTTTCTATATTTGGGAATTTTTTTTCTCTTAAAAAAATAGTAGTCTTTGTGGATTTTGTTATATGTTGAAGCTGAAATGTCATTGTTTTACAATGTCTTATGTGTCATTGGTGAAAATAATGCCAACGACTTCTAGGAGCCAATTTTTGGTGGCTCCCTTTAAATGTGCTTGGGATATGATGTTGAAAATGCCTGTGGCAGGCAAGTAGGTGTTTGGACCTGGCTTCTGTTTTTCAGCTTGCTTCTCTGAATTTATGGAGGCAATTGCCTGTGTTGTACTTGTTGCTTCTGAGATCGAGTCTCCTATGTAGCCCAGTCAGGCATCCAACTTAAAATCCTCCTGTCTCAGATGCCCCAGTGCTGTGAATAACAGGCATGAGTCATTATCCCCAGCTTGGCAATTCACTTAAGGAAAAAAAAACCCTCTTTAAGTCAGCAAAAATCTTCAGTTTCTTGTAATTAGATGGATCTCTCTATGACTGAGACATGGAGATGGGCGGTTGCTGCATTTCTTTTTATGTGTATATGTTTCTTGACCAGCATTTCTTAAAGATCAGTCCACCTGGAGTCCCTTGGCGTTGTTACAGTATAGACTCTGCCTGGAGAGGACCTGGGACTCTCCATTTCTTTGGTCTCAGTGGAAGCAGATATTATAGGTGCTCTTGGACCCACGTTGGGTAATAAGCTTTTAAAAAATCTCGTTTAAATACGATTACAGGTGAGGTCTGTGTCCTTTATAGATGTTTAGGAAAGCTGCCTGAATTCCTGGGTGGAAAGGAGCTGAGGATAGGTAGCCCTTGTGTCTGTAAGAGCTTAGCTAATTGGTTTAATTATGTTCTGCTTCCTTCCTGCTTGTTTGCGCCATCAAGACAGTTCCAATCTGATGACATGAGTTTGAGTTACTCTTCGAAATTTGAAATGGAAGAGCCTGGTGAAGCTTAGGAGATGGCCCCCATCAACACATCTGTCACCATCCACTTACAAAAACATCTTCTTTGTAACGTCACTCCAGATTCAGATAGCAAATTCTGATTTTGAAAGATACACATGGTTGCCTTGATGCAGTAGATCTGGTCCTGATGTTGCTCCGTGAGGCCAGGGACTCTAAACATTGAAGTTTTGAGGCACGAAAGAGCTTTGTTGTCAACAACGGGGCAAGCCAGAATCATGGGGTTTCCCTTCTAAAAACAAACCCTTCTTAGGAGTTGCACATAGAGGCTTCTATAGGGATTTGGAGAGGGCTGTTCTCAGTGTGGGACAATGTGTGTGGACATCAGGGCGGTCATAGGTGTGTGGGAGGCTCGTTTTCTGATGCCTAGGCGACTGCTGTGTTTGAAAGGCATCAAATGCTGTCAGTTCTGGAATGCCAAAGGAAGGAAAAGTCAAGAAACACAGAGCTCATACTGTCTAGACAGGGAAGCAGGGCAAAGGTAACTTTCACTAGAGAACCTTCCTCACCGTTCAGGAGTGTTAATCTGAGCTGTCATATACAGCAAAACTAGTGGGGAGACTGTGGTATTTTTTTTTTTAATTTATTTTGCAATACAATTCAGTTCTACATATCAGCCACGGATTCCCTTGTTCTCCCCCCTCCCGTCCCCGTCACCTTCCCCCCAACCCCCCCCCCCCCCATTCCCATCTCCTCCAGGGCAAAGCCTTCCCCACAGACTGAGGTCAACCTGGTAGACTCAGTCCAGGTAGGTCTAGTCCCCTCCTCCCAGGCCGAGCCAAACAATCCTGCATAGGCCCCAGGTTTCAAACAGCCAACTCATGCAATGAGCACAAGATCTGGTCCCACTGCCTGGATGCCTCCCAAACAGATCAAGCCAATCAACTGACTGTGGTATTTTGAATGTCATTGACACCCATAATCTTGTAAGGAGTGGCACTATTAGCAGGTGTGACTTTGTTGGAGTGGGAGTGACTTTGGTGGAGGAAGTGTGTCACTGTGTGGGTGGGCTTTGGGTTTTCCTATGCTGAGGATAACACTCAGTATTTCAGTCAACTTCTATTCCCTACAAGCTAAGATTAGCCAGCACCAGGTCTGCCTGCATGCCACCATTCTCCCCATCATGATGATAATGGGCTGAACCTCTGAAATGGTAAAGGAGCCACCCAAATTAAATGTTTCCTTTATAAGAGTTGCTGTGGTCATGATGTGTCTTCACAGCAATAGAAACCAATACAGAGACTAATAATGCCCAGCATCATGGTCACCAAAATGAAGGCCTTTTGTATGCAGATAAAGCAAGTGAGGCTGGAGGGTTAATGTCAATATCCCCTCAGTTCCATTGAGGGGCTCATGACTTGAAGAGGTCTTGATGCCCAAATTGTGTCTCTAGAGCCAAAATGCATTTGAGGAAATGTCGCTTTCACTGCATGACAACTTTATAGACTTTATGAATGCAGTGAAATACACAAGTAGGCAGCTGAGAGTATGGAAAGCAGACCTTTGTTAGTGATATTCAGGCACTAGATAATGATGTGGGGTGAGGGGTACCTACAGTAAGTGTGAAGATTTTCCATCCAAGGTAGAGACAGGGCTCAGTGGTGTGGGCCTTGTGTACGGTGCACCCTGCAAATTAAAATAAATGAACTGGGACTTGGGTTTAAATGATTATATTTAATTTGGTTCACTTTAGCTTTCAGGCATCTTAAAAGATTCTGGAGTGGGTCAAATAGAATCTTTTAAAGGAACCCCATCCTCAAATGAGTTAGATTTTCCTTTTAGTTTCATCTTATTATATAGTCTTATACAGTATTGGGAACAAATATCGGATCAAGGAAAAAAAAAAAAGATGCGAGTTTTAGATTTTTCAAGCACCACTCTGCTACTTAAGTACTTGAGCTCCTCATCTCCCATGAACTCAGTATTTTAATTGGTCAGGAAGTGAAAATAATAACTGTTCACATAGAGTGGAGATCAGATGAAGTAGCATGAGGAATGTTCTCTGTGGTTTTTAAAGACGGCATCATTATGTACTTAGAGGGAGCGTGTGTTGAAGCAGGGGCTGGGATGACTCAGTTGATCACTGTCCGGGGTATATCTTGTTCTCTTCTTTCTGAGAACGCAGCTATGTCTTTCTTTGCAGTGGCTGAGGTTTTCACTTGAATCCTACAGTTGCACTCTTGCTGTCCAAGCTTTAATGACTTGTCCTCTGTGCTCCCGAATCCCACTCCTTGTCTGTCTGCTCTTGAGTCCTGAGGCCTCAGGATCTCCACTTCAGCAGTTCTTATAACTTCTATTTCTTTTTTCCTTGTGGTTTTTATTGTTTGTTAATTTTTAAAAATTTATATATTTTATATCCCTTCCACAGTTTCCCCTCCCTCCTCACCTCCCAGCAACCCCCTACCCATCTGCCCCCCAATCCTTTCCTCCTCCATTTCTATTCAGAAAAGGGCAAGCCTCCCACGGATATCAACAAAACATGTCATATCCAGTTGCAGTAAGACTAAACAACTCCCCATGTATGAAGGCTGGGCAAGGCGACCCAGTATGAGGAATAACATCCCAAAAGCCAGCAAAAGAGTCAGAGACAGTCCCTGTACCTGCTGTTAGGAGTCCCACAAGAGGACCAAGCTACACAACGGTCACATATATGCAGAGGACCCAGGTCAGTTCCATGCAGGCTCCCTGATTGTTAGTTCAGTCTCTGTGAGGCCCTATGAACCCAGGCTAGTTGAGTCTGTGGGTTTTCTTGATCGCAAGAAAAGGTGTCCTTGACCCCTCTGGTTCCTACAATCTTTCTTCCCTCCTTTCAGCCATATTCCCTGAGTTGGGCCTAATGTTTGGCTGTGGGTCTGTTTCCATCAGCAACTTTTCTTTCTTTTCTCTGGCTTGTCCCGTGTTTCTGGTATCTTCCTAGCAAGGAATATTTTGCATAGACACCTGAGCAGTCTATGTACTTCTTTGCTTCTGGAGGGTAAAGTGATTTTGTTATAGTGCCTTAGCTATAAAGCGTCTTTCACGTTTCAGTCCTTCTTGTCAGGAATGAGTGTCCCCGGGCACTAATGGGCTTCTCCTCGATTGACACCGCTTTCATTTTTGGAGTCCATGTATGTGTGTGTGCAGCACTTCTGGTGGCCTGGGGAGGAGAAAAAGCTGTGTGGTTTGTGCGTCAAGTACGCTGACATTTTCTGCACTGACGTGGTTGTGTTCCTCAACTGTGTGGAGAATTCCAGGTGGGCGTGTTGAACACATGTGCTGGATGGCACCATGTCATTAAAAAAAAAAAAGCCAGGAAGTATATAGTTAGCATCTATGAAGTATGTTCCTCAGTCAGAGCTCCTCAAGCTCGGGACAGAGGAATAAAGATCTTAAAGATCTGGGGGTCCCAGAAAATCTGAAGTTCCGACCCCTGAACTGTTATTTCCCACAGTTGTAAATTCAGTTGTGTGAGAAAACTGGTTCTGTATGATAACAGTCATAGCTACCCCATGGAGTTCTGGGTGGATTTTAGTGAGCCATATTACGTAAAGAGCCTTGTGCAAGGCACGGCTTGTGAGCTTACTTAGGAAATATCTCTGCCACTGAAAATTGTTCACTAATTACGTTGTTGATAGTTTAAAGTACTGTATAAGAGTACCTTAGGGAACTGTGGAAGACTTAGAGATTCTTATGTGAAGTCCGTATGGAGTCAGTTGGGGTGCACAACCGTCATTCCAGCACTTAGGAAGTTGGTGAAGGAAGACTGGGAATTTCAAAGCCAGTCTGTGCTACTCAGCAAGACAACTTGAAACTCAAACTTATTTCTAGTTGATATTTAACTTAGTATTTCCGGTCGACATATGGTAATTGATAAAGTCCAATGAAACATAATATGGAATATTTAAAATTTTTCTTTATAAAATATTTTCTAAAGACTTATTTCCTTTTTCTTTATTTGTGTATGAGTATGTGCATTTGAGTGTGGGTACCCATGGAGCAGAGGCCAGAGGCGTGGATACCCCTGAGGGTGGAGTTATAGGCAGCTGTGGTCTGATAGAAGTGGTTTCTAGGAACGGGACTCAGATTCTCTTCAAGACCACTGTATGCCTTAACCAGCGAGGTATCTGTGTAAGCTCTTGAAATTTAATTTTTATATTTGCTCTTAAATGTGGTGAAGTGATGTAGAATCGACACCATTAGAGAGGCTCGTATCCATTTATGCATGCACATATCTGCAGATTTGGCCAGTGTGTGGTCTGTGGTGAGTAAGTAATTAAAAATCAATGTGAAATCACTAGGCAATTTTCATGCTCTTTAACATGATTGGCTTCCTCTTCAGTTAGATAGTATGGTCTGTAAGAAGTCATAGAGAACTGTGATTGATCTCTTTAGCATCTTACAGGAATGTTGATGCTCTAGGATGTATAGTTGACGTAATGAAATAATGGATATACAGACTTATTGACAGTTTTCTTGGAAAATACGATGAACAAATCATAGTTTTCTCTCCCCTTTGGCTTTCAGTGAGCAGCACTGAATGTAAACCTTTGTCGTGACCCCCAACAGTTACTGGGGTCCACATGAACAAGGGGAGTCAAGACCATGATGAGGAAATCTACAGAGACAACTTAAACCAAGCTCAAAGGAACTCAGGAACTTTAGACTGACAGCTGTGGAACCTGCATGGGACTGGACTGGACCCTCTGCATACGGGAGACAGTTGTGTAGCTGAGTCTGAGGGGCCCCTGGCAGTGGGATCAGGATCTATCCCTGGTGCATGAGCCAGCTTTCTGGATCCCATTACCTAGGGTCAGACACCTTGCTTACCCCTGATAAAGTGGGGAGAGGCTTGGTCCTGCTTCAACTGAATGTACCAGGCTTAGCTATCCCCCCATAGCAGAACTTACCCTGTTGGAAGAGGGGATGAGGGGTATATGGGTGGGTGAGGGGAGCAGCAGGAGGGATGAGAGGAGAATCTGTAGTTGGTATGTTAAATTAATAATAATAATAATAATAATAATAATAATAATAATAAAGCTTTGTCTGCCACTTACTACACTTTCATTAGTTTCCACCATCATTGAGAACTACAACTCTCATGAATTTGTTTGAAAATAGTTTCTGCATCTAGCAATATTGATCTTTCTCCCAATTAAAACACATCTTGTATCTGTTTACTTAACATTTTACTAAAAATGCCCTTTTGAAAGACAGTATACTACTGCCAAACACGAACACTTCTTACTTTCTTCTCCCCTTCCTACTTAACTTGTCTTCAGAAAAAGACATCCCTCCCAAGTTCAGGAAACTAGGTATGTTGAAGTGACAAGGTGACTCTGCCATATTGGTGTGGCTTTCATTCAGTGGCCTCCATCTGAGCTTGAAATTAAGTCACATTTTGGTATAATGGTTTTGAGTTCACTTGTCTAAGAAATACATGGGTAATTGCTTTGGGGCATTTAATATTTTGAGTTAAAATCTTGACCTTACTGCACATACATAGTGATAAATAAGTCACTTTGTTTTTATTTAGTTTTTAATTAAAGTTACATTTCTCTCTCACACTCTCTTCCCATTCCCCTTCCCTCCATCTGTTTGTGTGGTGTGCATTTGTGTGTGTCTATGTGGGCACACCTGGACGATGGTACATGTGTGGAAGTCAGAGGACTGTTTGTAGGTATTGGTTCTCTCCACCATGTGGTTCCCAGGGATTGGACTCAGGTCCTTGGGCGTGGCAGCGAGTGCCCCCACCCGCTGAGCAATCTTTTGAGCTCTAAATAGGCACTTTCCTACAACAGTCCCCATCAGCAGTAGATGCTTTACTTCTGTCGTAATCTCATTCACATTTTGGGTGTTACGTTATTCTCTGTTGGAATGTGTGCTTTGTTCCTGTTGATAACTAAATTGTAACAGCAAGTGGCAAGCTTCTAGAAATGAGAGCCGTTTGGGTTCTTGTTGGCTAGCAGCCTAGTTCTCTCGAGCGCACATCTGTTCTTGGGAACATTTTAAGAACGTTCAGGTGAAAATTTATCTAGGATTTTAATAAGCCAGATTCTGACGGTTGAAAAATTAGTCGTACTGTTGTTAAGTTATGAAAGCCAAACATCGGTGGTTTGTAAAATGACTCTCAATTCTGTGGAATTAGTTTACATTGATCCATCAAACCAGCAATTCAGGACCTTAGTAAACATGCTCCTACAGTTAATTTTGAGAACTAAATAAAGAATGATGGTCGGATTTCTCCAGGACTTGAGTAGGATGGGAAGGAGGGTGGTTATTTACCGTGAAGGGAGGTCAAGAATGGCATTCCCACAAGAGAGCTTTGGCAGAATGGAGTACAGTGGGCTTGTGGACCTGCCTGCCATTTTCTTGCTCAGGATACCCTGCTTGTAGTTTATGATACAGAAGAGGGATGCTTCTGGGTAATTGTGGTGAACTTTTTCTTTGTAGAGGGAAAAGAGAAAAGATAGGCAGTGTGATGGAAGGCGGGGAGTTTGGGTTGATACTTTCGTGAATTGGAACCAGACGGTAAATAAGCATCTTGAAGTGAAATCAAGATTCTTTGTTAGCATGGAAATCTGCTGAACTCGGCTGTTTGTGGAGTCACCTCTTTGGTGTGTTATAAAAGAGCTCTGATGTATTTTGAGCACATGCTGGATTGTTGGGTAGCATCGTAGCTAAACTATACTGCACGTTTTCTCTCTTGCCCTGTGTATGCTATATTATGTTTTAATTCAAACAAAGTAGCAGGTTCCCTGATGGCATTTTCATACATGTTAACTTGGGTGATCCACTTTGTTTCCACCTTTCTCTAGTCTCCTTTGTTTCCTTCTGTTCCCCGCTTTTGCCCCCCAGCACTCTCCTTTCATAGAGCATATTTCTGTTGTCATCCATCCCTTGAACCCTTTTTTTTTAAGAAAAAAAATTACTCAATTTGATTTTATGTGTATGTATGACTGCCTGCGTATATGTATTATATGCATGTGCATGCGTGGTGCCTGAAGACCATGTTACCTGGAAATGGAGTTATAGGTTGCTGTGAGCCTCCCTGTGGATGCTGGGAACTAACCCTGGATTCTTTGCAAGAACAGCAGCAGCTCTTACCTGTTCATCCTTGTCTCAGATTCCCCACCCTGCCTCCTGAAAGGCTTGATTTTCTCTCTCATGGACCCCTTTCTGGCTGCCAGATCTCTACCCATGCTTGATTATTGTTTTAAAGGCTAGCATCATGAATATTCTTTTGTTCACCCTTGTTTATTTGGAAATTGAGTTCTGGGAATGAATTAGTTAATTTTATGTATGAGGGAGGGAAGTTTACTTCTCAACTCGTAGTCCAAGACTAAACTGAATGTTAAATCAGATAGTTTGCTCTTACACAGCAAATCTTGGATGGTATTTACAAGTTAAAAATATTTTTAATAATGTAATCTTAACTTTATATTTTTATTTCTATTTTTCTGTTAGTATTTATAAAAAAACTGGCTGAAACTCTTTGAAAGTAGGTATTAAAATAGAATAAATACTTTGCATGCAGCTTACCTACTGCTTTTAAGTTATGTGTATGTGTGTTCCTAAGGAGTTTGTTAGAGAAAGTGTGTGTGGTGGTGAACACGAACATTCCTAGCTTGCTGGAGTTGGAGACCAAAGTGCAAGGCCAGCCTTAGCTTTGTAGTGAATTTAAGACAGGAAAGGGTTTTACAGCAAAGGAGTATCTTGGAGATAGGGGGCCAAGGAATATTGCAGCACTCACAATGTGCAACAGACCTCCTGCAAGAGATTTATTGAGAGTGGCGTGGGTGTGGGGGTAGGATGGATGGTGGGTGGATCTACAAAATGTCTGCCTCCGAGCAGGGATGAAGACAAATGACAGGTCAGGCCATGGTGGCAGGCTTTATTGGGGGTATGGAGCATGTGCACAGGGACAGTGGAGACCTGTCACATTGGCCATTAGTGAAAGCTGGCTGTTGGCACTGAGTCACTGAAGACAGAGCAGAATGTAGTTCTGGAACGTGGGCAATTCTTAGGTGACCAACAAAACTGGTTTGGGCTACACAAGAATGCCCCAAAGCTTAAAAAATATTTTTTTTCAGAGTAGAATGAAATTGGTCGAAGTGAGTAAGACTATCATTGTCTTTTTTTTTTTTTTTTTTTTTTTAACTATAGCTATTGGAATGGCAGTTTGTCCAAATCTTTAGTAACTGGAAATGAATCAGTGTTTCTTTTGTAAAAGATTATTGGTTTCTTTGACCTAAAGAAGATCATTTGTTTCTTAAAGATTTTTATCACAGAAAGTTATATTAATTGTAGCCAGTTCACTGGTACTCCTCAACAGATGTCTGTCTTCTCTCAGTACTGGTATCAGAAAAAGATGAATGGAAATTAAAGGGGCAATAAAAATGATAAGGAGATTGCCATCTGTATATAAACATGGACTAAAAGACTTACTGATTTGCTCTTTGAGTGTTTCATTCTGTGGTGTGAGCGCTTGGATCAGGGCCAAGTGAGGCTGTTGTTCCTAGCAATTGGTGGAGCAGTAAGGGTGTATTTATCATTTTAAGTAGTTTGATTTTTGTGGATGATTGTGTAAAAAATATGATAATTCTATTCAACGTTTGGGAGAGAGGTTTGATTTTTTAGTTGATTTGTAATGCAGGAAATTGGTTTAAATAAGCATTGGCTTTTGATTTCAGTGTTAAATCATTCTTATCGGAAAAACTTCCTGGTATCCAAGAAAGCAGCAGTGTGGGATGCTTTCCATTCATGCCACTCCTTGTTCCTATAACAAAGGACCAGGTTAGGGGTGGAACCCAGACCCAGAGGAAGGTGTGATGCATAATGTGAGTCTGGTAGGAAGAAAACAAAAGAGAAAGTCTACAATGGTCATGTTTATGATTCTTAGCGAGACCATGTCAGAGGGCACTTGACCCCATCTGGAGGGAGAGGGCACTTGACCCAGCCTGGAGAGAAGAGGGCACTTATGACAGGCTTCTGTTTGAACTGGTTCTTGAAGTAAGAATCAGCTAATAAGGATGAGAGTAAAGGAGGGATATTTGGAAGGTGCTGTCCTACAGTGGGGCCTCTCTGTCTGGCAGAGAGGATGATGTTGGGGGGACAGAGGGGATCTCTTGGTAGGTTCCTACGAGCAAGGTCACCTAGGATCTTTATTCCATGATGAAATTGGAAGATTTGTCTGCAGTGTGAATAAATAAATACCAAACAGACAGACCAGAAAATTGCCTCTTAGAGGATTATATTGACGATGTTGTATTGTGTGGGCAGCTCTGTATTCCCCAGTGGTGAGCAACATTACAGTAAGGTGGGAACAGAGATGAAAAAGAAAGTTAGCTATATGAGAAATGGACAGTTGGGAGAAAATCCAGCTTCACTTAGCTATCCATCTTGGGCAAGTGGATAGAGCAGGAAACACACAGGGAAAGCTTTTTTTGGGTGAGGGAGATGGAAGCATATGCCTTCATTCCTTACAAAGGGGAGAGCTGAGATGGGAGACTATGGTGTCAGACACAAATTTTCTCTAGGTGCTTTGGAGCTTAGCATATCTGTACTGCAGCGATACTTGGAATTGGTAGGGAATCTTTACTAGTGTTCCTTTATTTTAGCAAGCGTGCTAGTTCTGAAGACTGGGAAGTCCAAGAGCAGGGCCCATGATTTTTTTTTTTTTTCATTATGTACTCATGTATCAGAAGGTGCAAAGCAGCTCTTAGACGTGTTTGTTTTGTATGTTTTGATGATGTCTTTGCGCATGGCGTAGGCTCTTGACAAACCCTCCTGTACTTCAGGCAGATCTAAAACTCCAAGTTCTCTGCCTCTACCTTGATGGGTGCTAAGATCCCAGCTGTGCACCAGAGTGCCCTGCCATTCATTAACCATGCTCCTCCCCTCCCCCTTTAAGTGCTGGAGCTTGAACTCACATCCTTGCAAATGCTGGGCAAGTGCTCTACCACTGAACTACCTTCTGAGGCTTCTTATAAGGGCACTGATCACACTGACTCTTGTCTCCTGATCCCATCTCTTCCAGCCATCATTTGGGACATTAGGATGTAACACTCATTGGAGGGGGAAATGTAAGCATTCATTCTGTGGCAGTGATTTAAGTCTAGTTCAGGATACTGGGTGCCTCTTAATTCTCTGAATAGAGGCCCCTAAGTCGCAAGAACTTCCCTTCTGTATCTTAATCTAGTTACTATAGTCATTGTGATAACAACTGGAGCTTTATCCCTAGTTCTCTCAGAAATGTCCTGCCTTAGGTCATCATCCAGGAAACATGGTTGTTGGCAGAGAGTGGTGGATGTGTTCTGTCCAATCTTAGGTAATGTGCCTTTACCTATCTGTAGTCTGGCATAAGAATGGAGAATTGAGGCAGATTGTCCGATCTGACACCACATTGAAAAGGTTTGTCACAGGAAATACTCTCTTTGAAAGAAAAAAAAAAAAGACTAAATGTTCTTGGGAGAAGATGACAGGGGCTCCTGAAAGCTATGACGTCTACTTCTGTTCTATTCTCATTATCCTTGACGTTATTAGCAACATTTTTTGGAGTCAGCTGGGACACAAATGTCATCATAAAGTCATGTAGCTGAACTTAGCTGTGAGGTGGTTGCCCATATAAAGTGGAGTATGTGTATCGGTGTATAGGTGTGTATTTTGTGTTGTGATCTAAATTGGGGTGAATGCCTCATGAGTCAAATCTACCTTGCAGCCATTCCCCTCAAAATAGACTTTCGTATTTTTTTTATTTATGTTTTGGCTGCATTTACTTTCTGTAATGGCAGAGTTTGGGAGTTGCAACAGAAAGTTTGGGGGTTACGAACCCTAACATATTTACTATCTGCCCCTTGATGGGAAAAGTTTGCTAGCCCCTGCTTCTAATGGAAATACCCAGTCTGAAAACTTGGCTGGCAGATGTTCTAAGGAGGGCACATCTGGTCCCTTTAACCATCCCTGACTAGCTGAGAAAACAGGTCCGGGATAATTCTTAGGAGTTGAAGTTCAAGGTCAGACTTATAATATTTTACCAACTCTTCTTCCCTTCACTATCCGGAAACTCTTAGAGAATTTATTGCACATGCTGCCTACGAGACCAGGAGAGCAGGGAGTGAGTGACTGCAAGACCCCCATGCATGCTACTGTGGACACAGCAGACTTTGTCCCTGGGAATGTTTTGATCTAGTGTGTCCTTGAACGTGGTTTTCATGCAATTGTAATTTTATATTGGTATAAATATTGTATATTGTATACAATATTTGTATATTGGTTTTCTTGGCTTTGTCTGTGGTCATGACCCTTATTCTGGGTCCGCAGGAAGTGCTCCCTGCTGCCTCCTTTCTGTAGACAGCACAGCCTCTAGGATGCTTATATGGCTGTACGCATACCTGCTCCTCTTTCCCCAGCAAGCCTGGGTTTCCCAGCCATCTGCTGCTTTGTTAAATGGTTCTGGGCTGCTTTTCAGTGTGCTCTCCCAGTGTCCTGCTTGACCTGCCCGTGGGCATCTCCTGGCCTTGCTTTTGCTCGGCTTTAAGCAGTTCTTTGGTATTCGTCTGGTATCCATTGTCTCGCTTGTCTTGAAAGGTCGGTCTACTGGCCCGAGTTTTCCGTGATTGAGGTTTTGACACCGACAAAGTGACTCTACATCATTGCTTACTTGTTGACAGCCTCCTCTTGATGCCTTTTGTTCTTTGGGTTACCTGAGAGGCAACCTTGAGAAAACTGGATAATGTACTGTGGTGATGGTCCCCATGCCCTCCTGAAAGGTTTCCATACCCTGTTATTAAGTCTCTCTCCTGACGCAGTAAGCCAAATCAAGCCAAATTAAAACTAAAAGACCAGGTTTATTGGCAGAACGCTCCTGGGTGATTTTCCAGGCCCCCAGAGATGAGAGGAGACCTGGAAAAACCACTTGGTTGCTCTCTAGGAGGCAGTTTAAATATCCTGTGGGCGTGGTCTTGAGCAGCTCAAGGGAGGAGCCACTGCTTGGCCTTTCCGAGAGGGGGCAGGATTTGGAATGGGGGAGAGTGAGGCCCAAGGGGAGCTTCCCACTAAACATCCTCCTGCCCCCAAATGGCAGGGGAAACAGCCATGTCATGTGGTTTTGTTCTGATCAGGGCTGAATATCTTTCAAACTATCAGAGTCCCTGATAGTATCTGTCATTTGCCACCTGGTTACAGTTTGCATATGATTGTCGTCAAGTAGAGAAGTCAGTGTCAGGCAAGACTTAGGTCTGGTTCTTGTGTTTTTCCAGGAATGTTGTTAAACTTACGTAGCTAGAAATAGAAGTTTTGAGAAACAGCAGCAGCTGGCCTTGTAAAATCCATAGCTCAAATGTAGGTTTGTGGATAATCCGTGGATTAACCCTTACTCACTGGAAAATGCTGCCAGAGATAGGATTTTTCAATGGTGAGTTTTAAAAATAAGTGGTTTTTAAATATACAGAATTAAAATATAAAACCTGATGAGTAAATGCAATGCATTTAGCTAACTACTACCTGAACTGCTTAACAATAAAAGTTAAAAAAAAAAACCTGTTAGCTCAATTTTTAATAAGAGCTCATTAAAAATCTTAATTTATAAGACATAGCAAACAATTTGTATAATAGTATACAGTTAAGTGGCAAGCTTTTGATTTAGCGGTAGTGAATTCAGTGTAAAATATTAAGCTAGAGGAGGCATGTTACAAACCAACATATATCATGATGCTTATTTAAAGGGTACCATAATATTCTCAGTTTGTGATAGTTCAACCCCAACATTAAATTTTATGAGCAGATACATAATATTTACATGTGTTTATAAGTAATGCAGTACTTGCCACAGTCAAAGGAGAAAAGTCAGTGCAGGAATCCCACAGAGGCCGTAAACTTGGTTCTGGTGTTTCGAGGTCTGCTGTAATTCTCCAGTTACTCACTCGGTTTGCCAGGGGTGAACTGCTGATGCTGCTAGAAGCCAATGATCTGAATGTCTCCAGGAAGCACTTATATTCTGGAAGGCTCGGAGGTACTTTGATATCAGCAAACTACTTTATAGGAGCAATAGGAAAGTATGCACTGTTGAAATCGTATCCATAAAACCAGTGTTCACGTTGAAGTCATGCTGCTGGTTTATAGGCTTTGCTTGGTACTCTTGGTTTTATGTGATAAGTTGAGATAGAGTTCTCCTCTCGAGGGGATTCATGTCTGAACTCAAAAATTCTGTGGGCTTTCTAGGCACCATGGCCTATTTGAGCTCTTGTGAGAGAAGCATGCCTTCCAACACAGGTTCAGGATACCTGGTGGTCCCTCTTTTAGGTGCTCCTGTTTTGACCTTGCATCGCGCTCCATCTCTTCAGAGCTTAGTTCAGGATGAGTGCAGCACACAGGTGTAGGCTGGGGTTGCTTCCGCTTCTGAGGGTGTTGGCTCCTCTTCCAGGTAGCCCAATGCTTCCATCTGTAGTCATTTCCAGTTTATAGTTTACACCTGTGTCAGGATCTGAATGATTTATAGAAACTGTGAGCATGATACATAAAAGATACATTGAAAAGAAAAAAAAGTTGTGTGTTGTAATTGTCTAGAGGATAAGAAAATGAGGGAAAAAAAGAGGCCGAATGAAAATAAGGACAAAATTGATGGCATTTGCCTCCTGGCCTCCTAGCCACAGATATTTGAGGGTTATGAGTTTTCTAAGAATAAGTAGGCTCAGACTTTGAGGATCATGGGAAGAGCAAGTTTAGACTGACAGAGAAGTTCTAGACATAGGTAAAGCTTTATGGAAACACAAGTTGTAATATTAAAGAGTTCTGTAAGAATATTTATGTACAAACTAGATTATTGCATCTTAGTGTTGTATAGGAAATAACATTTTAAGTTCTTGTCATAGTTTAATATCATTAGTTCCCTTAACCCAATAAGGTAATCATTAGTTCTCTTTATGATTGAGAAGACAAAATTCTGTGAGGTTATACAATCAGTCTAACGTCATTAGACTGATTAAATTATGAATTTATTAATGATGAATCAGATGTGAACCCAGTCCTATCTGCCTGCAGAGCTAAGGCTTTTGACATCACCCCATTACAGCATGGGATGGAGGAGCTTTTAGGGTGTCTGAGTTGCAATGCTCTTTTCTCCCACTGAGTAACTATGTGAACATGTGCATTTACTCCAGCAAGTATTCCCTTTGTATTGCCCAGCTTGTTTTCGCAGGGTATGCAGAAATGAATCCGAGTGAATTCCTGCTTTCAAAACAGCTTTTTTTTGTGTGTCACAGATCCCTTTGGCCATCTGGTGAAAGCTGAGCTTCTGCTCTACGGGGAAAAAAAGTCTTAAAATGCATAAAACAAAACACGTAGAAATAAATATATTGGAATACATTTACCAAATGATTAGAAGTCAGATACACTCTCTAGTACTCCATCTTCATTAAGCTATGTAATAGCAGAATAAAGCGGCAGGTCCGTTAGCAGCCATCACATTGAAGTATTCATAGGCATAAATAATTTTTTTTGGGTAGCACTGTCACACCTGTCTTGTGATAGAAGCACATCTGTGGTGTTTGACTGGTGGCAGAATCCTTGCCATGCTTTGTTACCTTCATTGGCAGGTGAAGACAATGATGAGGTGTTGAGGGAGACAAATAAAAAGAAGGCGCCCCTTTTGCTTTCTATCCAAGTGCAGGGATTCTGTGAATTCTAGGATGCGGACCAAGAATGCATTTATTAAAAAGCAACACAAAACACTAGGCTACCCAGAATATACAAATATGTTTCTTAGGCTTTCACTGCTGTAACTTTGGTAAGTTTGGTGGAGGTCAGTAAACATCTGAGAAAGTACAAAGAGGCCAGCACCTACCATCAACTTTATTAGAACCCCAAAGCCTAGAGTCACCTGGTTCAATACCCAGGCAGAATGTTGGGATGTTGTTTGTTTTGTGTTAAGTTTTGGTAAATATTTATATTAACTCAAGGGTCTTAGCCTTTAGGTATGTTTCATAGATCAGAAAACATCACTGCTTGCCTTAATTTTGGCGAATGTGAGAAATATGGTGGAAAAATGTTTGTCCAAGAAACTGTTTGAAAGCCTAGTCTTGGCTTGAGTGGAGTTTAGAGTAAATATTCCTGATGGGTTTGGGAACAAAATGTTGAAAACTCCTGATTTGGATGATCTGTAATTTTCCTTTTCACCTGGATTCTTTCAATTAAATAGCCTTGATATGTAGAGCACACTGGAGTTAATATAGTTTTCCATATGTTCTAACGCAATACATGAAGAAAGTGAAAGTAGTTGGAAAACATGAAAAGCTACACATGACTGATTATTTACTAATATGGAAATATGGAAAACGTTCTAAAAGGGAACTGCTGCCTCATCTCCAGTGGATGATGGTGTGAAAATTTTACTCCACCTTAGATCTTGAATCACTGAGAGGTATTGCTTTGGGACCAGAAGAATAAAATGAAATATTTTTGAGGACTAAAGATGTAGCTCAGTGGTAGAACACAGGAATGCCCTAGGTTTAATCCTTAGCATTACAAAAGCAAACCAAAGAAATAAATACTCTGTGACTGTCCCCCGTGAGGGAAAAGGAAGGGTTCAGAATTTTATCAAAACCTAATCCTAGAAGAAAGGCTCCTCACAAACATTTGAATCCTGCTCTTCCTCTATAACCTGTCACCCTTTGTCCTCAGCCAGACCTCTGTCGCCTCCTCTTCCTTTTCCTGTGTTTTTTTTTTTTTTTTTTTTTTTTTTTTTTTTTTTTTTTTTTTTTTTTTTTTTGCTTAGCTCTTTCTTCCTCATCCAATTTCCTCCCTATACCCTTCTTCCTGTCCTCACCGTCTTCTGACAGCTAATGTCAAACTTGGGCTTGGCAGGAGCCACCTCATTGCTTATGGTGCTATGAGAGATGTTTCTGTATGTTATCTCAGTCAGCATAAACAGTGAAGAGATGCCCACCTTAGGTGGCCCAGGACATTTGATGGACAGAGTGACATGTGTGCTAAGACCTAGGAAGGGGGAAGGCAGACTTAGGAATACTATGAGTTGCCAGGCTTGGAAAGAAGATTTAGGAAACTGCAAGTTATTTAGGGTGACCAGAGAGAAGGGTGTGTTTTAGGGCATAGATGGTGTAGAAATACACAGAAGTAGGCAAAAATCTGTTTGTGGTGGGCTCTTGGTGAGCCAAGGAGCTGAACTGAAAGCTGTAGGGGAACTTTTAAAGGAGGGATAGATGCATGACATATGTGTGCAGTGCCTGAGCAGGCCAGAAAAAGGTATCAGAACCCCTGGAACTGGATTTATAGAAGGTTGTGAGCTGCCATATGGGTGCTAGGAAATGAAACCTGGTCCTTTGAAAGAACAGCCAGTGCTCTTAACTGCTGAGCCATCTCTCCAATCCCTCAAGACTTAAATTGTAGGAGTCCTCAGACAGAAATAGAATAGATGGGGAAGACTAATTTGGAGGTACAGTGGACAGGTAGAACTGTTCTGTGCTCAATCCAGAGTTATAACTACAGCTGAGGCATGATGAGGAGGAAGTGGACCCAAGGGAATAAAGATGTTTACTCTACCAAATCTGATGACTGGACATGGGAAATGGTAGGAAAGTTTCAGATGACCTTCCAACTATTTGCATTACCTTCTTTGGGCAAACACACAGGGGAGCCTGTGTAGAGGGGGTAGATGTAGAGTTACAAAAGGATGTGTTGTCCTTGAAACTCCATTGACCCCCAAACCATAGTAGAATTTCAGACAAGTGTGCAGGCAGATGTATGTCGCGTACCTGGTCTTTTCACTGCATTTAAGCAGAGTGTGTCTGTGGCTCTGCAGTGGTACAGTGTTGTGTTGCTTCTAACCTGCAGTGGCCTTCTTGCAATGCCTCGAGACAGTTCTGTACCGAGAGGAGAGAGAGCAGACAGAGAGGAGGTAATGCTCTCTAGTCCTACATAGGGAGCAAAACTTCACATTTATAGCATCCCAAAGGGCAGGAGCTGGTGGGTTGATGGAGTCCCATTGAAATGTCCATAGCAATGAGGAGTTTCTCACCCCCGCCCTCTGGGGCTGCCTGCTGCAACTCTTCTGGCTGCTCAGCAGCGCAATTCCTCATCCTGGTGTGAATCTGCTTTCCAGACAGAGGTATTGTATGGTTGCTGATATTACTTGGGGGAGTAACAGGTGAGAGATAATTTGTATATTGTGTAGTGCAAGAGGCTTATCTTTGACATCTAAATTGAACAAATGAAAAGAGGCTCTCGAAAACACTGGAAACCTTCAGAGAATGCAAAGCAGGAAATGAAGGACATGGAATACTTGAGAAATCTTCCAAGTACCCCTATTAATTATCTGGAAGGCATTCACCGAGGAGATTGTTTTAGCACTGACATGTCAGACATTGTACTGGGTTTGAAATCATAAATTGCCACCCCAGTTTCAAACTTAAACTACATTGTATATTATTGAGGAAAAAAAAGTAAACATAACCCCCCCCCAAAGACATCATATCAAATAAATTAGTAGTGAAACTTCCTAAAAATTCAAACACTTTATACACAATTTATTAGATTCATATTCCATATTTATTCCCTTTTATTCCACTCTGTGTGTGCGTGTGTGGCTACACACATGTGGTATGTACATGTGTGTGCACGTTTGTTAGCATGTGCTACACCATGCCAATGAGTCTGGAGACCAGAGGTTCAGTTCAGGTGTCTTGCTCTACCTCTCAACACCTTATTTGTTGGCACAGAGTCTCACACAACCTGGAGCTCTTGCTCTTGGCAGGTTGGCTGGAGTAAGTCCAAGGCATCTGCTCTCTGTTCCCCTTGGTGCTAGATTCTAGGCGTGTACTGCCATGTCTGGCCTTTACATGGATGCTACGGATCCAAACTCAAGTACTTATGTGTGCATTGCAAACACATTATACCCCGAGCCATCTCCCCCGATCCTCCAACTTTCTTAATTAAAAAAAGAAAAAAGCAAAAGTTTTGTAGGATATGGTAACAGTGGGCATATAGTCCTACAAGGGGCTACTTAGCAGGAGCAAAATTAGTTGTCCCTTCATAACCGGCTTTATAGATGAGGCAACTTCAGGAACGCAGGAATTAGTCCACATTTCCGGAAGATGTGTGTAGCTATTGTGGGGTTTGATTTCCTGTTTCATTTAATGCAATTACAAAACACCCAAACAGTGACCTTCATGTTCTTCTATCCTACAGGATGTTATGTACATCACAAACTAAACCAGATAGAAACTGATGTTGCTGAGATGTGGACGAGCTTGAACTCTGTGAACCCCAAAGCATGCTGGGAAGAGCAAAGAGCATGCTTACTTGTTTAGGCCAGGGTTTTAATTCCTAGATTTTTACCCAGGGAGCTACAGAAGCTTCAAGTAGTTTACTGGTGGCCACGTACCTATGAAATGATTTGATCTGGCCCTGGATCCTGGGGTTGGGACTTTTATAATATTGAGAAGATTAAAAGTAGGTTTGCCGTCGGGGTTCACCTGAATTCACAAAACGTGGATTTTCTATTTGTGTGATGGACCTTAGGACCAGTGTAGTTTGGGTTGTGAGGACTGGGCAAAGAGTAGCAAGTAATAGGATACGCTGAATAATTCTAAGGATGCCTGCCATTCTTGATCCACCCACCCACCTATTCTTAGCCTGTTTTGCTTCCCCAGGGTTAAATTTTCACAGGACAAAGGAAGCTTCAGCTAGCTTATGGTATTTACTGAAGTTTGGAGAAAGTTTATTCTTGATCTACATAGTAATTGTATATCTAAATAAACACAATAGGCATATAGTCTTAGGAAGTAGAGCTGCAAATGTCACATCTGTGCCTACTGTGGTGTCTGGAGTTCAGTCCTGTTGACTATAATTAAGGAGAAGGGCTTTCTCCTTTTGGCAAGTATGTGCATGACCCTGATTGTGACTATTCTGGGATTAATCCATGTGTATAGGTCTTTGCTTGTTATATTTTAATAAGCCAGAGTCATAAAATGCAGAAATATAAATAAGAGAAGACTGAAACATCTTGACAGTACAGATCATAAATTCTTGGGAAATAATCTGTCACCACACAGTACAGATGCCACAGCTTTGGGCAAATGCTTCTTCCTCTTTATACCTAGATCACCCATGCTTTAGACATCTAATTATTTTCAAAGTGATTTCCTTTGGTCCTGTGCTTGAGTGAGAAGAGATGACGCCGTGTCACTTAGCATGATGTCACAATTCAGAGGAAAATACAACTTTGGCCTAACCTCCTGCCTTTAACTGTCATTCATTGCCAGTGGTGCACAATGGAGATACTGCTGCACACTTCTGCTGAAAGCCCAGTGATCCTTGGCTTCATCACAGGAAGGAATTTCAGGATCAGTCCGTGTGAAGCCGAGTTGGAGTTTATTAAAATACATTTTTGACATATAGTCTAAGCACAGGGACTAGTGAATAGCTACTCAAGAAAAGATTAAGACATACCTATGTTTGTGCCTGAGCCTCTCAAGGGAGTGTCATAATTGTCTTTACAGTAGCCATATGTACTGTTTTTGTTGGCTTCTGAAGGCACATCTTAAATGGTTACTAAGCAACCTTTTATATTTCTGTAAATGAGATCATAGGGTGGATCCTGATGTGCTTTGAATGGGATTGATGTTGTTAAAGTCAAACCCTAGGTCACAAGGGTTGTAAGATTTTTTTTTATTTGGTATAAATAGAGGTTAGTCTTGTTTCTAATATTCCCCAATACTATAAAGGAATGACTTTAGGCCATGTTTGAAGGTAATATGTGAATGAAGATTAGGGCATGACCACTCCTAGGGATGGTTGAGGAGATGGTTTTATTGTCGATGTGAAGGAGAGAACAGCCAAAGGCATCTGGAAGGGTCCAGACTGAACCAGTTCATGAGAGGAGAGAGGAGGGGGCAGAACCAAAGAAGAGAGAGGGGAGAGGAGAGAAGACCATCTGGGAACCTAGAGGGTTCCTCACCAAAATGGCTGAGTTATACAGGAATCAGAGACAGGGAGAAGGGAAGGCCAGCCCTTGGGTGGGAGAGGTTTAGTGTAGGGGGTAGGGTGAGATGTGCTGGGAGGAGCCACAGGTACAGTGAGGCTTGTCAGGTTTGAGACCTGACAATATGTACTTAGGCCATGAATACACTTCATTGCACTTTTAACAGTCTTCTGTATAGAGAAGGGATACTGTCCTCTGTCAGGACCTTTCATAGCAAATGTTAATTGTGACAGAATTCTTTTGTGTTTTAGATTTATTTTATTAGTTTCAATTATATGTCTGTGTGTGGGTCCGTATATGGGCCATGTGCACGTGAGTGCAGGCGCCTATCCTGTGCCCATGGAGGCCAGAGATAAATGTTCCCCCAGGAGCTGGAGTTACAGGTGGGTGTGAGCGGCTTGAACTGCATGCTGGGAATCAAACTCAGGTTCTCTGGAAGAACCGCAAGCATCTTAAACACAGGGCCCCTTACCGTAGCTTCTGTGATGGAGTTCTTGATTCTCAGCTCGTTATTGGCTTCATTTAGACTTCTCTCCCTTCTTTTATTCCCTTAGATTTCCTTTCTATCCCTCCTCACTTCTTTATTCTTATTCCTTCAGTACTGCCAGGTCTCTGTATAGACGTGTCTTTTGTGGACTGTTCATTTTAAGTAGAAATATTTAATGGGGGGTCTTTCATCATTGCCCTCTTTCACATTGGAAAATGTTTTCAGGGTTTAATTACAGAGTCAGTATCCACACTTCACTTCTCTCTATGATCCAATAATCTACCTTTGTGTAAACTTTCTATATTTTATCCATTGTTAGTGAGAGATATTGAGGTTGAGTTGCGTTGCTTAGGCTGTTGTGGACACCGCTTGAGGGTGGTAACAAAATATTGCTGAACTACTTCTTTTTGACTTTTGGAGGGCATGTGCCTAACAGTGGCATTTCTGACCATTTGGTGACTCTGTTTAGCCAGTTGGGACATGGTTTCTAATATAGTCCTGTTGTTACTGGAGTCCTAGGCCAGAGGACAGACTCTGGGGCATCCCATTCAACTGATTTCAGGGAAACTCATCTCCAAAACCAAAGAGAAAATGCAATGAATAAAAGCATAAGGTTAAATTTTGGTTTATGTGTCACAGTTCACACCCAGTGGCTAGACAGAAGGTGGGGGGCACCAAGATTTATTTGGGTGCAGAAAATGCATAACAAGATGATTGAACAAAATGTCTCACCTCTACTGTGCTTTGGCTGTAAGTGTATCCGGAAAGAAAGCAAGAATAGAACTAATTGCTCATCAGGAGACGAGGAACAAATATAAGTGGTTTGGATACACATTTAAATTAGATTACATTTACTGAGCAGGTTTCTAAATGGAGTTAATTTGAAAGGACATACAAGTCATTGGGTTTAATCTGTGTGCCTTCTCCTCAATAGCTCTAATCCCTCCTCCCCCAGTTTCTTGTAAATAAAAGTCACTCTTCAGGAGAACATTTTACCTCCTTGTTCCCGGGATGGTCTCTGATGGCAGCTGTTAGGTGAGTTGACAAGCTTAGGAAGTTGTTCCCAAGTAAGAGAAGAGAAACATACCTAGGTACTTTTTTTCTCCCTTGAGACAGTCTCTAGCCCAGGCTGTCCTCCATCTATGTGGCAAAGGATGACCTTGAACGTCTGTTGCTCCTGTTTTCATGTCTCAAGTGCTTGGTTTATGTGCCCTTTGGGATCAAACCCAGGATTTCATGCATGTTGGGAAGCCCTCTACCAAGTGAGGCACATCCCCCGTCTGAACTTTTTTTATAGACCAGAAAACAGGGACATTTGTACTGAGGAGCATGGAAATTCAAAAATATGCACATTTTTCCTCTTGCTTTCAGAAAAGTTTAAATTCTGCTTTGAAACATTTCTGTTGGTTCTTCTGAATTCATCAAATTGTATTTTGATCAATTTCGGTATTAAAATTTATGAAGTCTTTTTATTGTAGCTTCCTGCTGAATGCATTCCAGGAATAAGTTTGGACTACCAATCAATATTTGGGAGACAAGAGATGTTAGGGAAGGAATCAGGGTTTGTTGAAGAGGCAGAGCTTTAGAAGGTGGGGTTGAGCTCGCAGTGGTGGCGCACACCTTTAATCCCAGCACTTGGGAGGCAGAGGCAGGTGAATCTCTGAGTTTGAGGCCAGCCTGGTCTACAGAGTGAGTTCCAAGACAGCCAGGGCTACACAGAGAAACCTTGTCTGGACCCCGTCTCCCCCCCAAAAAAGAAGGTAGGGTTGAACCTTAAAGCTCTCTGGGGGCACAAAGGGTTTGTGAGAGAGGGAAGAGAAGCAGAGTGTTTGAGTTTCTTGATGTGTGGTGTCTGTCGAGTCTCTGTCTATTATCCGACTGGAACATAGAATGAACTTTGACCTCCAGAAGCCAGTTCCTCCTTAAAAATCCATTTTTTTTTGAGACAGGCTGTCATTTATCCCATAGTAGCCAAGAACTCCCTAGATAGCGAAGACAGACCCTGAACTTCTCTTTTGCCTCTTCCTCCCAGGTAGTGGGATTGCTGGGTGCACCCTGATGACTTCTTATACTTTCTTAAATTGCTTATTTGTGAGTGAATGTCACAGTAATGTCCAGAGTTAACAATAAAAAGAGGGATTATACAGACATTGTATCAGATGTGAAAGATTGTTGGGTTGTCTGTTTATTCATTTATCTGGGGATGGGTTTTCTCTGTACAGACCAGGCTAGTGTCAAAACTTGCAGCCCTTTTGCCTCAGCCTCAGGAGGATGGGGACTTTGAAAAAACAGTTATTCCGCCATTGTAGGAGTGTGGCTTCTCTTTAGAATTTAGAATGTCGGCTGAAGGAAGGTTGGGGACTTTGGACTTGCAAGGATCAGGGAGAGAGGGAAAAGCAAAAGGAGAAGGAAGGAAGGGTCAACAGCAAAGCAGTGGCCTGTGACAGAGAGGGGTGGGACCTCCCATCATAAAATGGGCCCATTATTCAGCAAAAGATCCTTTGTATCAAAGTTCCTGTGATGCAATCCCCAAATACCACGGAGTAAGGGGACAAGTGGGTGATTTAACAAACTCCTTCAAAAACAGTCCCAGTGGGTTCTGGGAAAAGAAGATGGAGATAACAGTTAAAGTGGGCACACTGTTTAAGCATTTATGGAAAAGCCCATGCTTCTTCTACGATTAGATTTCTAAGACTTGTGCGTGTCTGTTTACGTGAGATGACATGTTTCTTCCCAAGTTCTTTTCTCTCCACGCTTGGCCTTGGCCTCATTACAGCAACGTGGTATGAATAAGTCAGGCTGCATCCTCCTGGGAACGAGGAAATGGAAGTGCTGAGATGGCAGCGACCCACCTAGATCTGCCTTTTGGCTCTTGAGGGATGGAGACAAGAATGTGGGTTCCTGATGTCTTTAGTGCTTTTTCTCATCTACCCTGTGGCTGTTACACTTCTGCTGGGTTGCTTCTGGAATAACAGGGAGGCTTTTTTCCCCTTTGTGTATTTTTCAAATTGTTCAGCGGGCTCCCCTGCTCCTGCCATTATGAAGACTCCTCTGATGAATTATGCAACAGCATTTGACTTAAAACAGAAAAATCAAAGGACTTGGACTTAAGTAGTATTCTCGCATGGAAGCATACCACTTCTTACATGCTTTTCTTTTCCCCTGGAATTGTTTGCAAGGGATGATTTAAATACCAGTGTGAAAGCTCATATCATTCTGTTGCTTCAAGAATACATGATTTACTAAGCTGTGGAATAGAGATAGTTTTAAAGAAAAAAATTAGCTTCAAAGGGATTAAAAAATGCCAGTCCCTACCCCATTTCTATGGGGTGTCAGTTAAATCTATCCTTCAAAACTTGGTGGATTTTGACCAGGAGCCTGCTGCATATGTGATTGTCATTGAATATGTTTTACCTTAACTTATTGTAAGGCCACAGACTTTTTACTTTTTTCATTACAAATGCTTACTCATCTGTTGGGGAATATTATTTTAAGGTAAGTTACTTTTGTTTATGTTGCGTTTAAGTCTGTGAAGCCGTGTTACTGTGCCTGTCTAAAACACCTGATGTTCTAATAAAGAGCTGAAGAGCTAATAGCAGGGCAGGAGAAAGGATAGGCAGGGCTGGCAGGCAGAAAGAATTAATAGAAGGAGGAATCTGGAAGCAAGAGAAGAAGGAGGACTTCAGGGGACAGCCACCCAGCTACGTAGCAAGTCACAGAGTGAGATGAAGATTTACAGAAGTAAGAGAAAGGGAAAAGCCCAGAGGTAAAAGGTAGACAGGATAATGTAAGTAAAGCTGGCTAGCAACAAGCCAAGCTATGGCCCAGCATTTATAATTAAGAATAAGCCTCTGTATGTAATTTATTTGGGAGCTGGGTAGCGGGCCTCCCAAAAGAGCAAAGACAAGCAAACAAACAACAACACTCATCATTTCTTCCTAGTATCTATCGTAGAGGTTTACACATGGTAGGCAGTCAGTAAACAGACTGAATGTATACATGAATGTATGGATGAAAGTCCAGTTGTTCATCTTCTGACTGACGTGAAAAAGGAAAAATAACCACTGGAATCAAAGAGAAAAAAAATTAAGTAAAGGTTATTATACCTTGATTTGTATAATTCGATGCTGGAGAGATTTGATGCTGAGAATAATTGGCATTTTTTGCCTCCTCTACCACCAAGGCTGGTCTACCACCGGCTTGAACAATAGCGGTTCATAATTTGTTTCAGTTCAGGCCTCCACTGCATCTTAAGGGGCCCTCGTAGCCTTGGCTGTGGAAAGACTTTGGATGGTTAAAATGTAATATGGCTGTTCCTGCATAACCACACCAAAGCATAGGCTAGCGATCATTGCTAAACTTCTGAAAAGTTACCTTGTCTGGGTTGCACTGTAGGACAGCTGGTGTGATGGTTGAATGGGGGGTTCTGGTTTAAGGACTCCATTAGTGTCAGCTGCATGCTTTTGCTTACAACTGGCTGGCCCTGGAGCAATGACTTCAGTTCTCTGAGTTTTAATTTTTCTCATCAATAAAATGAGATTGCAAAGAGACCCTGATTTAGTGTAAGAATTAATAAAGATACATGCAAAAAATGATCCAGGTGTAGAAAGTCTTGTCTTGCTCCAGTTTGAGCAGAGAGCCCTGAGACCAAGCAAACCAACTGGGATTTCAGAAATGATTATTTATTAGTTATGGATTCTTAGGTTTGGATGTTCCAGCATGCATCAAGGATCCATCAGTTGGGCTAGAGAGATGGCTATGTGGTTAAGAAGTGTTGCTGCTTTTGTGAAATCCGGGTTATATTCCTGGCACCCACATGGTAGCTGTATCAATTTGTACTTTTCTTGGAACACTAATGAGTGACTTCATGACCTTTTGACAATCTCTTGGCATTCAGTAATCACCTCTCTGCTCCTGGCGTGGTGGAGATAAGTCCTGCAAACTCGAGAACATCAAGAAGTCATGGGATAGGCAGGTGATTGTAAGCTGATTGCCTCATGTTTTTGAAAGCTTTCTCTACTAGTCATTCAAGACTTGAGTGTTCTAATGGTAAAAGAGCAAGAAATTATAAACTTCATTTAGAATAAGAGGATTATCTTTTGATAATGTTAATAAAGTTAAAAAAATAGTTTAACCATCAATAAAGAATAGTTTTGGATATTTTTCAGGTGTCCAGATTTGGACAAAGCATTAGTAGATTGTGTGTGTGTGTCTGCCTATCATCTGTCTGCCTGCCTATCTATCTACATATCTATCTATCTATGTATCTATCTATCTATGTATCTATCTATCTATGTATCTATCTATCTATGTATCTATGTATCTATCTATTTATCATCTATCTATCTATCTACTATCTATCTATCTATTATCTATCTGGCTATCAAGAGATATATAGCTAAGAACATATGTGTTTCTTTTCTGAAGACTGGCTAATATACGTAACTAAAGCAGACATTCTTTTGGCTAGTCACTTTCCAGACTTGTGTTTTCTGTGTAGTTTTTAATACCTGAACTAGTTTCTAGTAAAAGTGTACTTGTTTGCCTTGAGCATGAGTTTTCTAGAGAACAATTCGCTTTGGAAAATTGAAGTTAGAATTTGTGGATCACATTTTGGAGATGAATGGTTCCAAAGACTCTTATTTCCACTAGTACTTAGGTATCACGAGAAAGAAGGTTGTTCTGGGTTTGCCGTTGGCTGGAAATGGCTCCCAGTTATTGGCACTGTGTGTTCATCAAGGATGGAAGCACAGGGACACTGTGCATGACTGATGGTGATGAGATGGTAATGGACTTGTGCTGCCTTTTTCTAGCAAAAGGCCACCCGTAATGTCTCCATTTTTGCCAGGCTTTGGCTGAGAGCCTTTACATACATCCCTTCCTGTCATGGACTGTCCAGTGACACTGGAAGGAGGTGTCCCTTGTTATCCTGCTTACAGATGAGGAAGCTGGAACTTGGACCTGTTAGGTAATTTGTCAGAAGTCAAACAGGTA
Source organism: Peromyscus californicus insignis (assembly GCF_007827085.1). Lineage (NCBI taxonomy): Eukaryota > Metazoa > Chordata > Mammalia > Rodentia > Cricetidae > Peromyscus > Peromyscus californicus. Next base: position 23,220,433 of record NW_026294535.1, on the reverse strand, counting down.
GAAAAGGACATGGGTGGAATTTGAGACCAAGCAGTATACAAAAGTTATTACACGCGTGCATTTGGTGCGGACGTGTGTGTGTGTGTGTGTGTGTGTGTGTGTGTGTGTGTGTGTGTGTGTGTGTGTATGTGTGTGTGTGTGTGTGTCTGTGTGCACACATGTGCAAACGTGTGTACCATGACAGGTTCGGATGTTAGAGGACCACTGAGAGGCATGGGTTCTCTCCTTCCATAATGTGGGTTCTGGAGGTGGGACTCAGGTAGTCATCCTTGGCAGCAAGTGTGTTTACCCGTTGTCATTTCACAGCTCCCGCCCCCCCCAGTAGAACACTGTACCATGAGTTACATGGCGCCATTGAAAAGCCCGTTTTTCTTCCCTAATTCGCACTTGCTTGGCCTCTTGAATAAGGAAGACCAGACCTTGGCTTTGTTCCTTCTCTACCTCAGATCTTTTATGTTGACTTTTGAAAAAACACTTTAAGGAATGAAAGCAGACTTGTAACATGGATTCTTCCCTCCACTGTGGTAGTCATATTAAACCAGAGAAAATAGAAGAATTAATAATTCTTCCACTTTACTATATCATTAGTCCTAACTCTGTTATTTTCCTAACAATCCTTTTCCTAATACTGGTTTACATTTTCCTTTGTGATGCATGTGTCTGTGTAGTAGGTGCATATGTTTGTAGAGGCCGGAGGTTGATGACTAGTGTTTTTCTCAGTCCTGCTCTACCTTATATTTTGATACAGGATCTGTTACTAAACCTGGAACTTGTCATTTGGCTAGACGGGCTGGCTAGCAAACCCCAGGGACCCTCCATTCAGTGCCTCCTGGGTGCTAGGGTTATTGGTCTGGCTTTTTTTTTTTTTTTTGGAAGTCTAGGAATCAAATTGTCCCCATGCTTGCGCAATAAGCATTTCCTGGTTGAGCCACCACCCAGCCTCTGTTAGACATACTTAACTGAGGTGGATGGAATTACTCCTAACCATTTTCTTTCCTCTTGCTGTCCTTTGGATTTTCTGTGTGATCTGTTATTAGTGTGACTGAATCTTTACCAGCTGTTTTTGAAAAAAAAAAAAGAGCTAGGTCCTTTCCTAACCCTAGGGAACTCATAACTGAAAACCAAACCCAACCTTTTTTGTGAGTCATGCCTTTCCTTCAAAACGTTAGGAGTAGAGGCAGAGAAGACTGAAGGAGACAGTTCCACTTGCGATGGTACCACCAGTGGGGTGTTCAAGAAAGAGGTGGGGGTGGGGTGGGAAATAGAGTACTAGCTGGCTGAAGTTTAAAGTCAAGTGCCTTCGTGTCGTGCCTAGTTTCTCCCTTTTCCTTCTTCGTTGGTGTGGTGGGAGTATATGCATCTCTTTCACACCCTCGAGGTATAGTTTTGAGAAGCTAAATCGAGTCGGTGACATCCCTCACACAGTGGCAGAGCCATGATCAAGGGTCCTGGCTTCTGCTCCTCCTTGGCTGGTCGCATGGCATTTGCAGTTGCACCCATGGAATAGCTGGGAACGTCAGATCCCACCCCTGTTCCATTCTCCTTGCCCGCCTTTTCGGGCTGCATGCCTAGCTGTCCTATGACCCTCTTGTTGGGAGAACTGCAGTAAGAGAGATGAGGTCTTGTCAGTGGCAGTGGAGAGTGGAAGGCAGAGAAATAGACCTATACTGTCGGCTGCAGTGGAGTTCCTTTCAGAGACCTCCATTCAGGTGAGGCTGGGATTCTTGGCTTCACCACAGAACGAATTTCATGATGAATTGGTATGAAGTCGAGCTGGATGGAGTTTATGAAAAAGAAATCTCAAAAGATTTAAGCACGGGATTAATAGAAAGGGAAGTACTTAGGCAAAGGATATTATGCATCCAATTGTGAGTTTCAAGAGACATAGGAAAATGTCTTTACCATAGCTATATGCACATGATTTTGGTGGCTTCTGAAGTTACGAATCAAAGGGTTGCTGAGGAACTTAAATTGGATCATAGATGGATGATTCATCAGGTAGGTAGGTAGACTGGATAGGATCACAGCTGAAAAAGGTTAAAAAAAAAAAGCATGGGTCACAAGGGTTGCATGAGGGAGCTGAAACTTGTTTTTTTTTAAATATAAATAAAGCATAGTTCTATTTGTTAGATTCCTAGGAAATTACAGTTCACACCTAGGAAAAGAAGCTGCAGTTGAATGTCATGTATAGTGAGGCATTAAGCATTGCTATTTTAACATTCTTATTTGAAAACATTTCTATATAAAAGGAATGCTAGCTCTGTGTAGGCAATCTTCATGGCAGGTGGAGCTTTCATTGTGCCAAGATTTTGCTTTGAATGCTTGTTTAGTTTTGAAACAGTGTCTCACGTAGCCCAGGTTGGCCTCAAACTCAGTGTGACAGAGGATGACCTAGAATTTCTAATCCTCCTGTCTCCATCTCAAGTCCTGGGATTATAGACACTAGGAACTGAACCCAGAGCCTTTTGTAGACTGGACAGGTCCTCTCCCAACTAATTACATCTCTTTGACTGTCTGCTGGTGGGAAACTTCAACCACATTCCAGAGTGAGGGCTCCTTTCCCTTCTCATGCCCTCCTAACTTTTCTTAATTTCTGTCCTGCCTGCCTTAGTCCTATTTTCTTGTTTATACCTCCAAACCCTGATTAACCATAGGAATTTAATTGCCCTAGAGTGGTATTACTTAAGTTTTATTTTACTAAGGATTTTTAAAGAGTTTTGTTTTTATTGAAGTAGCCTTCCTCATTTGAAAAGTCAAAAGGAGTAGAGATGAAAACCAGCAGACCTTGGCTCACCGCATCCTCCTTTAGAACTGTTTTTGTTTCCCTAGGCTTTTCCTCTGCTGTGGGTATCTGTGCTAGAGTGTAAGATGGTAGTGTGGGGGGACACCTAGCCTGAGTCTCTGGCCCTGCCACTTTTCAGATATGTGTTCTTAGACAAGAAAGGGAGATGCATCTGGTCTGCTAGTAGTGTCTACAGTGGAAAACACTGACTTTAGTAGGGGCAGATTTGAATGCCTTCTGAGTGGTAAGCATCCTGTTTAACTGACAACTGGACCATGTTTTGTGCAGTCACACATTGGATAGTCAAGGCACTGGCTTGAGAGGGAAGGCGGGGAGCCATCTCAGCAGCACACACGGCGACATGAGAAAATAGGTTGGATGGAGCCATCTTGGGAAGAAAGTGGCTATGCATGGTACTTTCAGACCAGTTTAGGCTTCACCTTCTTAGAATTGCAGTTGTCAGAAGCGGATGTACTTAGAAAATCTGGGGTAAAATTGTCTAGGGAGGCGAACTGAGAAAGTGAGATATAGATATCTAATACACCTCTTTGGGTACAGAAGTTGTTTTGATGAAATGTGCTTACGTGTGGAAAACGATTGCATGCATTTGAAGTGGCTAGCAGCTCTTTCACATAGCTTCTGGAGAGGCAGACATCTTCAATAAGGTAATCACTCTAAGTGTATCTGTAGCTGGGTTATGCACACATGTGTTTGTAATTACAGTTGGAGAATTTAGAATCAAGTGCCAGATTCACGGGTGTTTATACATTCAACAAATGAAAAAAAAAAAAGCCTCATATCGACTGGTACCCGCACAAAGGTGCATTGTCTCGGAGTGTAAAGCACACTACTTGATAGTTGTCGCAACCTAACTTTGTTGTGTTGATGTAGCATGCCACCTTGTGCGGGGGAGTGGGGGGAACTTCATCGGCTTATCACCGAACTGAGCAAATGTTGCCACGTAGGTTGCCAACGTGGGGCTCCAGAGTGTCTGGCCATGTGGTGGTAAGATTTGGCATGTATGAGTTCAGGGTTTATTCTCAACTTTTAAAGAAAGAAAATTATATGTTATTGAGTGCAGCAATATTTTCAGCGCACAGAAATAACATGCTGTCATGATATAATTTATGAGAAGTATTTAGTAGGCCATGTACAAATTTTAGAACAGTGGGGTTTTTTTGGCTAGCATCTTAACAAAACTGAAGGGCTCAGACGCTCAAATCTAAGCATGTAGTGTTTCTTAGTTTTTTTTACTTATCAATTTATTCAAAGTTTTAGGTTTTCATTAAGGCTTTATTTTTGTCAAAGGGAAGAAAATTAGCAGGCTTTGTGTGTGTGTGTGTGTGTGTGTGTGTGTGTGTATAACAAGAATGCTGCCTTAGACGCCCTGCTATATTTGTGCTATGCAATTAGATGGTTGTGTAATTAGAAACTGGTAAACCAAGTCAGTGTGTAGCTGACAGGGGTCTATTTTACAAGGAATGGTCCATGTAATGAGTGACTGCATGGCTCTGCCTTCAGTTCGTGGATGATGCTAATATATGCACAAACAATAGATAGCCAATTGGGATTACTAGGAAGTGCATCTAATTTGTGAGTCATGAGGGCCTTCCTTTCTCTTCTCGTCTATTGCTTCTTCTCTGAGCCCTGCTCATTCTCATGCTAACTGGAAGTGATGTTCAAAATAGGTTTGAGGTTGGGAGAGAGATGGCAATGTTTTATTGGGTTGATGTTTTTGGAACTTAAAAATCGTTCAAACATTTTACTGGTGTTAAATTTCAGAATTAGATATTTATGAATTTAAAAATTATTGAGCTTTTTTTTTTTAACTGGGTAAGTTCTGGGAGTTTTGCAATTCTGGGTCATACAGTGCTATTAGTTTGTCCACAGATTCTTCTGAGAGTGGATGTCTCAGTGGAGTTACTTCTTCCTCTATGGCTACTGTTTCATTGAGGGGTAGGGTTAACGCCTTTACATTTTTGTTCTGATCGTCTTTAAGGCTCAGTGACTAACTAGACACAGTAACTATGGGCAGACAGATGAGATTTCATTTAGATTTCCATTGTGTGGGAATACGTGGTTTGGTCTATATATTTGTAGGCCACACGCTTACGGCTTGTTGTAGTTGTAACTCAGAATATTCTAGCATCTATCTTAAACCCTTTGAGTTGGAGCTCAGACTGTGATAGAACAGATTTCTGTGGGCTGTCAGCCAGATAGGTTTAATGCTTTAAAAAGGCCTGTTGTAAGGAAGTTCTGAAGCATGAATACTAACACCAGACACCATTGTGGTGTCTTAGAGGGTTAAATTTACATAATTACAACAATTACAGGCACTGACTAATATGTAAGACACCTTTTGAAAAGGGTTCTGATTTTAATGGTTCTTAGCGAGCATCTCTTTATTTTCTTCAAAATACATTTAATTTGTGCCACTCTCTCTCTATTCAGTGTGTATTTGTAAATACAGATGAGAAAACAGGTTGAATGATAGGAATGGGGCAATTAAGGGTGGGTTTTGGGGGAAAAATCAGGGATTTTAAACTTGATGAACCATAAATAATGAACTCAATGATGTGAGGTCAAGGTAGGGTATATGTTTAAAGAAAACAAAAATAGCTTCATATTTTATTGTATAATAACATGTTTTGACTCCCTACTAAAGAACCAAGGTTTGTGATTATTATTTGGTATTCAAAGATTAATGTAGTCACATTAGTGCATTTCACTCATAGAATTAAGGGTTATGGGGAAAGTTAATATTAAGCAACCAGTGTCTATTCAGTGATGTTAATCCTCTCTCTTTCTCTGTGTTTGTGTGTTTATGTCTGTGTGTTTCTATGGTGTGTCTGTGTCTGTGTATATAAGTATATGTGTGTGTCTCTGTGTGGATCTGTGTGTGAGTACATATGTATATATTTGTGTTTCTATGTATATGTCTCTCTGATTGTTTCTCTTTGTGTGTGTGCATGTATAACTGACATGCCCTGAACTGAATGGGATGTTTTTAGAAGGTAAATTAGTTCTGATGTTAAGATAGGTTCTCTCTATGTAGCCCTGCCTTGCACTAGTGGTCTTGCCCCAGACTCTTTGAATGTTGGGATTCTGGTATGTTCCTCCACATCAGTTTTAAATAGAAATGATGCATTTCTACTTTTGAATAGAAGTTGTTTTATTTGCTTGTTTGTTTGTTTTAAGAAATTATGATTTTAGTTGTTATATAGGCATGGGGATAGGAACTTGTTGATGTTGGAGATAATTTTGGCTGTTGTCTTTGTGGAAGATGTGATAGATCTATTTTGTGCTTAAGCTCCTGTCATTCTTTTAAAAATGAGATTAGTTATATATCTATCCGTCTATTTATTTATTTTTAATGTATATGGGTGCTTTGTCTGCGTGCATGCCTACACCCCAGAGGAGGACATCAGATTCCATTATAGATAATTGTGAGCCACCCTGTAGGTGCTGGGAGTTGAACTCAGGACCTCTGGGAGAACAGCCAGTACTCTAAATCTCTGAGTCATCTCTCCAGCCCCCAAGATTGCAAAATATATCTTTGTAAATACTTTATTTACAAAGTGTGGAACTGCTCTTTGAGAACATGTTCCTTCAAATGTATACTCAGAAAAAAAAAATTCAGGGGCTGCAGAGATGTCTCAGTGGTTAAGAGTGCTTGCTGCTCTTCCAGAGGACCTGAGTTTATTTCCCAGAATCCAAGTGAGTTATCTTACAGCTGCCTTTAATTCCAGTGCTAGGGGATCCCCAAACACCCTTTTCTGAGGGTACCTACATACATGTGGTAGGTACACCCACCCACATAAAAATAAATTAAGTCTATAATAAGGCATAAAAAAATAAAACATAAAAAGATCATGCAGGCCCACAAATATAAACTGAAGCCCATGTTGGGTTCAAGTCACTTCTCTTTTATTTTTGCTGTCAATAACCTAAGACTTTACTCAAGAACTAATGTTTGAATTCATTCACACCGTGCGATGTAGGGAAATCCCATGGCTGTGGTGATGAGATGGGTTGAACCGGTATTTGTCATTTCATGGTATAATGAGGTTATACTCAGATGGTTGTATTCCCTTTCTGCAGCTTTAAGGAGTCTTATGTCATTGCTTCTGGGTTCTCTGCTGAGAGGAGTCTTTTTTTTTTTTCACTCTTTGGTTTGGAGGCCCACCACCCAGCTCCCAAATATATACACTGAGACTTACTTTTAGTTATGAATGCCTGTCCTTAGCTTGGCTTGTTTCTAGCCATCTTTTCTTAACTTAAATTATCCCATCTATCTTTAACTACATTTTGCCTCTGGGTATTTTACCTTTATTCTATATATCTTTCTTTCCTTCTTACTCCATGGCTGGCTCCTGGTGTCCTCCCCTCCTTTTCTCGCTCCTAGCTCTTCTTATTTTGAGCCTAGATTTCTCCTCCTACTTATTCTCTCTGCCCACCAGCCTTGCCTATTTCTCTCTCCTGTCTAGCTATTGGCCATTCAGCTCTTTATTAGACCATTAGGTGTTTTAGGCAGGCAAAGTAACACAATTTTACAGAGTTAAACAAATTCAACGTAAAAGAATGCAGCACATCATGAAACACATATTCCACAGCATAAACGAATGTAGCACATGTTAAACTAATATTCCACAACAACTGAGGGTCCGATAAGGCCAGAGTAAAGGTATTTAGTAGCTTCTTCACTGGACCAAACACTTTTAGGTTGTTAGTGAGATCCAGTTACTTGAAATTATAGGTCTGAGGTTCAGTTCTGAAAGGGGACTCTGAATCCTTTTACTAAAATCAGACAGGTACTATCGAAGGGTAAAGATCACTCAGTGCTGTGGGATGGTCTGTATGTCAAATGTGTTGCTGATTGGTCAATAAATAAATTACTGATTGGCCCGTGGCCAGGCAGGAAGTATAGGCGGGACAAGGAGGAGAATAGAGCTGGGAAGTGAAAGGCTGAGGCGGAGTCACTGCCAGCCGCCCACGATGACAAACAGCATGTGAAGATGCCGGTAAGCCACGAGCCATGTGGCAAGGTATAGATTAATGAAAATGGATTAATTTAAGCTGTAAGAACAGTTAGCAAGAAGCCTGCCACGGCCATACAGTTTGTAACCAATATAAGTCTCCTTATTTACTTGGTCGGGTCTGAGCAGTTGTGGGACTGGCGGGTAGCAGAGATTTATCCTGACTGTGGGCCAGGCAGGAAAATTCTAGCTACACTCAGTAGTGTTAAAATTCGAACTACCAAAGGTGCTATAGGAGGCAGAAGGTATGTTCCAAAGTCGAGCTTCATACATTTAAACATGTCTTCCTAGAGGAGGCAATTGCTGAGCAGATGGGATAAAACCTTGTGGTCTGCTCACACTGTCACTAGTGTCCACCCAGCACCTAGTGAGGACCAGCGAGGACCAGTTAGCTACAAATTGTGGTGCTGTTGGAGACTCAGCTTCATTATACAGTAGGGATAGTTATATCTTATTTAAAGGACTCGTACAAGACTTAGAGATGATAAGAATAATTAGAATTGATAAAGAGGGCCTCAGTTAGCGGAGCTGTCCAGAGATAGCTTGTGGTAAACAGAGAGAAAAATCTGACTGTAGTTATAGGGTGGACCTTAGAGAAATGTTGACGGAGCTTAGCATATACATCCTTTCTCTTCAACAGATATTCACTGAATCTTACACAGCTGTGCAGGGGCTAGAATGGGAGGAAGAGAAACCTGTCTTGTGTTCAAAAGTTTATGGGGTAAGGGCTCCAGAACATCAGTAATAAAGTACTGTAATATATGCCATGATCACTTAAAATGAAAGTAGTAAAAAAAAAAAAAAAACAACAAAACCAAAAAACCATACAGCAACTCAAACTACCTAAGTGCATCATCAGTCCCTACCACTGAGCCACACTAGAGTCTAGGCAAAGGGAAAAGTCAGTAATACCGACCCTGTTTTTAGTCAGTGTTTTGCCTGAATTTTGATCTATAAAAATACCAATTTATTACCTTGCTGTCTGACTTTCAAATGGTGCTTCCAAAGTAACTGTCTCCCTGACCTCACCCACCTTTGCCTTGATCATCTGCATAAAACTTTGCTTTCCTTATGCAGGAACTTTGAGCATGAGGGCCTGAGTGTTAGATAAATGTGCAGAAAGTGTGATCAAAGTTGGACTTCACTTGGGTATTATTTTGAATGAATCTAAGTGTGACTTTAGGTTCATATCCTGGCATTCCTCTAGTTTTTAATTCCCTTGTTTATTAAGATTATTTTCAACAATTGTCTAGGTGATTATTTTATGAAACCACCGTGTTTAAGGGATGAAATTCCTTTTTCTTTTGAAGTTGCTTTCAACATCTTCTGGTATTAATAAGATCCTGTTATAGCGTTCGTATAATAATCATTCTGTAGGTTTTGCTTTTGGTTTAATTCCCTTTTGATTTCAGTGGCTTTATAACCGTTTATTTCCCTAGCTATTGCCTTCTATTATGCATGCTTTTCAGTAAGTGGTTAGGGTAATTGCGACATAATATCAGAATGACTTTTTCATTTCAGATCTTTACTACATTATGTTTTCCTTCCAGTCTTGTCAGAAAAAGCTAGAAATTTCTATGGTCTTGGCAACATTCCCACGACGGATATTTAGTGCCGTGATTGCTATATTATTGCTGACATTTGAACATTTCTGAGAAGGACCAATCAAGACGGCTACTTGCTATTTTGCATGTATTCCAAACTATAGACTTAGCTGAAGAATAAATAGTTAGAAAAGGAAAATCTTATAAGTGTCTTTCTTGTTCACCTGAAGTGACATGAAGCCACCAACTTTCATAAATGTCCCCTTTCTAGGGCTTTTAGGACGTAACAGGAGATTGTTCTTTTCTTTTTCTTTGCAAACCAATAAATGCCCCACATTTATAAGCTAATAAACCCAGGATTTCAGATATTCCTGTCATATAAAATAGAAGCGACCACTGGGTAGATAGAATTTATAAATATTTAAAGTAAAAAGTCCATCAGGGAGATAATATTAATTGACTGGAGGGAATGGTAGTTCTATTGTACTTCATGAGTATCAGTGTTAAATAACAAATGGTGTTAGCAATTTTCGTAGTGAAATTTTAACCAGAATGATAACATGATATTTGTTCTCTATTCTTTTGAGAAACTCATATCACACTGATGTTATCAGTTTATTTGGACAACAGTTAGGGATAAGTGTAAAATATCATCCAAATTTCTTCCTAGATTATGTTAAGATAAATATACTTCCCCAAATTCTTTTTTGTCAGGTCTAAAATGACATTACTGCATGAGTAATGATAATAATTAAAACTGTAATGTGTGGTTCTGATTAGAAATGACTTTGAACCTGTACTATAGGCTTCTGCACCATGAGACTCAACAGTTTTGTTTACTGTTTTAAAGCAGCTACCCTGTGGGAAACTTTTAATAGCCACACGTTATTAAGGTATTTATTTAGAATGGCAGGCAGCTCTGTCTACCTCAGGAAATGAGCAGAAATTAGATGCTACTGTAAGCAACATAATAGTCTTTGTAGCTTGGTTTTGTTTATATACATAATGCAAATAACGTAGGAAGTATAAATGGCTACAGAGTCTGGAGCTTCGCACCTACAGGTTTGGCTGTTTACATAGACATTTGAGATCCAGTCAAGTCTATGAAGCTTAAGTTTATGTATACTAAGCTACAGACATCCTACTGGTTCTTTATATGCCTTTTGAAAGGAGAATATTTTCTTTTTCAAATGCCTAAATCCTAGTCCCCAAAGGGAGACACTTCGTTGATGTTTCTCTTAGGACCACGTTTGGAAGAAAACATCTTGGGCATTGATGTGGAAGAGTAAGTGTGCATGAGGGGAAGGCAGGAAGCTCATTGATAGAGAAAACAAACTTTAAATTCTCTCTCAGACTCCCTATTACTCATTCTCTTGGTGACATTGGGTTGCTATGGTATTTTTATTTTTATCTTCCTTAGAAATTTCTAATAGTTCAAGTTAAACAAAATAGTACAAGTCGTTTTTGCCTAGTATAGTTTGCTAGGTAATCATTTTTATTCTGTTCGTTTGCAAGTTTGGAAAGGACAAACTGCAGGGATTTTTGGAAAATCAGCTTATATTATCTTTGAACAGAATGAACAAAATGTCTTTATTATTCAATACAAGCATGTTTTTTTTTGTTTTTGTTTTGTTTTGTTTTTTTGTTTTTTAGAAAGGGTGTCCTATAACCCAGGCTGGTCTTTAGCTTCTTGAACTTGTAGCAGAGAATGACCTGACAGTTGTAAACTTCCTGCTTCCACCTTTGCGTGCTGGGATTACAAGGCAGCTGTTTCATACCTGGGTTGGGTTCTGGGTCTCCAACCCAAGGCTTTGTGTATGCTAGGCAAGCTCTCCTTACTGAGCTAAGTCTGAAGCCATAGACATAATTTGTACCAAAGCTGGGTGTCAGGGTTCATGTCTATAATGCCAGCACATCAGAGGCTGATACTGAAGGATGGGCTTGAGTTTCAGGCCAGTCTTAGCAACACAGAGGCCACCCTGAGCTGGAGAGTAAGAATCCCGTTCGACAAAACAAACAACAAACAAACAAACAACCAAAAAACCAAAATCCCTACAAGCAATTGAGCCCCCCACCCCAGTAATAAGAACAAAAATAACAAACATGTATTTTTACTGATGGTGAATTGTTAGAGTGATGTCACAGGGACTGATTTTTATTCTTCATTGTTAGCTCTTTGTTCCTACTTTACTTGCTTCAAGTTACTTTACCAGGGCAGGTTTTTGTTTTGTCTATTGTTTATATAAGAGGGGTGATTTGGGCTGGTGAGAAGATTGTGAGTCATCTTAACTTGCTGCCAGGGCTGAAGACCTAAGTTTGATCCCTGGGACCCAAGTAGTGGAAGAAGTTAACCAGTTCCCCCCACAAGCTATCCGATGACATCCACAAGTCTCTGTCTGTCTGTCTCTGTGTCTTCTCCCCCCCTCACCTCCCCACCATACACACATACACACACACACACACACACACACACACACACACACACACACACACGCATACACACATACACACACACACATCCATACACCCATACAAAATAAATAAATGTAATTAAAAGAAAAACAATAATATGTTACCACTGAAGTTTTGTGATCTCTTACTGAATGATAGAGACATCTGTACTATGTGGACAGTTTGAATCTTAATTGCCCTTCGAGTCTCATGTGGCACTGGCTCGGTCCCCAGCATGGTGCTATGGCAAGTGGTAGAGCCTTCAAAAGGCAGAGGTTTTGTGGGGGAGGGAACCTGCAGATCACTGTGCACTTGGGATTGAAGGGAGAAGACTCTTCTTCTTACTCATCTTTTGCTTCCTGTCAATGAGGTCATCTGTTTTGTTCTGGAATGCATTTCCCCCAGGACGGATGGGCCACCTTACTGAAGACTTAAAAGCTTTAGAGCCAGTGGAACAATGGTTCTCAGCCTTCCTAATGCTGCGTGCCACCCTTTAATACAGTTCTTCATGTTGTGGTGACCCCCAGCCATGATATTACTTTTGTTGTTACTTCATAATTTTAATTTTGCTACTGCTTTATAATGTTAATATCCGTGGTTTCCGATGGTCTTAGATGACTCTATGAAAAAAGGTCATTTGACCCTGGGGGTCGCAACCCACCAGTTGAGAGTCACTGTCATAGACCATGGATGTGACTCCAAACTCAAGAATTGTTAATATTTATTTCCTTCCTCCTCTTTTTCTTCCTTTTTACCCCATTTACTTCCTTCTCTCCCTTTTCCTTATCTGTTTTTTTTTCTTAATCTGACTATATATATTTACCAATCTCCCTTCCTTAGCCTCGGGCGTGGGTAGGTGAATAATTTTCTTCCTCAAGAAGACATAGGACAAGGCTGGGGGAAGCTTAGACTGTCAAGTGCCTGCCACTTTGGGGCCCCACAAGGGTAGAATCCCCAAAACCTACTTAAAAGCTGGGCTCGTGTCTGTCACCTGATCTGAGGGGGGAGAGACAAGTATTTACATCCCCAATGCTCAAGCTCAGGGGTCATCTAGCCTAGCCAAACTGCTGAGCTACAGGTTCAAAGAGAAAACTTGTGTCATTAAAAAAAAAAAAAAAAAAAAAAAAAAAGGTGGAAAGCTATTGAAAAAGATACCCTCCATTGACCTCTGGCTTTCATTTTGTGCAATTCTAATTTATTATGCCTGTTCTGTGAGCATTTTGAGGCTATTGTATGAAACGAGAGCCAACTATTATTAGTTAATGTCACGATGGCTATTTCTACTAGTGATTAAAACTTGATCATAGCAACAAAATAATTGTTCTAATTAACTAAAAAACGATGCATATGCTGATGTTAGGTAAATAGCTGCTGCTTGAATGCACAGGATAGTGATGATGTTGGAATGCCTGGTATTGTAAGTGGGCCCAAATATATATTGTACAGGAAGTTGGGAGGGGCCCATTTCTGCTTTCTAAGGCCTCAGGTTCCCAAGCCTCTTTGTCAGTAGTCAGTAAGTGGTCATATGATTTTGTCCTCAGAAATAGGATGTAAATGGGAGACAAACGAATAATTGACCAGTGAGATGTCTTTCTCTGCTTTCTGCTGGCTGGTTCAGTGGTTGGAACAAGGTGAGCCAGAAGCCAAATGCCCCAAATTAAACAGAACAGAGCAGTAAGAGGGCCAGAGGTTGGGCTTCTTGTTATCAGGACCCGCCCTTTTGAGCATTGGCTCTGTGTGTAAGTAATGGAATGAGTTCCCTTCTGGTTAAAGTCACTATTAGTTTTAGGTTATTCACTTATTTTAGTTGAACTTAAATCCTATTTTAAAAGATGATGAGACAGATTTTATCAAGGTTGGTCAAGAAGCCAGGAAGGTGAAATGATTGAATAATACATGAAAGAGCTGTCTGTTAGGAGCTGCTGGGATGTAATTGTGGCTGAGGTTATCTACCTTTATCTAGGTACAAAATGCAAGTAGGAATACTGGAAGGCTGACTCAGAAAAACCCCTGAGGGAAAACAAAGAGGTGTATTCCAGCTTCCACCTTATAAAACCAGCAGAACCAGTATTGCTGTTTACTGCCCCAGGAGCCCTAGTTTCTTAGACTGTACAAGTGTCATTGATTGTCCCAAAGAAGGAACTAAGTGACTCGATAAACTGTGTCCTGGGAATCCACACCCTTGAACATATAGAGATTGCAGCTGAAATCACAATACAAATTTATGCATTGCTTCCTACTATCCGTGTATTATGTACCCAGCAGAGAAAGTTGATCCTCTCCTAGGGAAGATTCTGGCAGTTTCTGAAATTACTAACACTAGAATGACATACAGTCCCTTTAAGCTGAGCATCTGGTGTGTAGCAGCCATAGATTTCCATGTAGTTACAGACAGGAATCCCTCCTTGCATGTTGCAGAATGCTATCTAATGACTGCTGTTTTCTTGCTTGTCATGGCTTCGCTCTCTAGAAGTTCTAGACACAGACCACAGACTCTTTGGAGATTTCTGAAGTGTAAGAATATAGAAGGGGCTCACACGGGTTCCCTCTTGTTGTTATTCTTGGTGTTTTGTATTGTGGATAGAATCTGGCTTTGCATACCTGGGACCTCGCTGATGTTCGGAGAGGATTCCTTTTCTTACACTTAAGTCCAAATTTACCTCAGCCTTCCCTTTGAGAAATCTCACACTGGATGTGTTTTGCCTGCTGACACTCCCTTCCTTAGTTTGTTTGGTTACCTGTGCGATAGACTGCTGAAGGCTTTGGAATGATGCCACACGTGCTGCTTGTACACCAAGTTCACTAGTCACGTGGGACACACTCAGTCCCAAGCGGATCTGAAGAGACCAAAGGGTGTTTCACACCCAGGTTGGCTGTTGACACTACCTAGCAATTCTCAGGTTAGAGACACCAGTGAAAGGCAGCCTCCCAGGCCGTAGGCCAGAAAGAGATCTTGACGTGGCATAAAGTCCTTCCTGGGAATCTGACACTTGCCACTGCTCTTGTAAATGGTCACTTTCAAATTTGCGTTTTGTTTCGCACCTCCATGTGGCCTCCAATCAGACTTATTTTAACGTGTAGTTATGCGTGTTTCAGCTCTAATAGTTACTTATGTGTGTTTCCTCTCAAGAAGGCGAATGTAGAAGTAATGTTTTAAGCTTTTTCTTTTTTCCTTGTTAATTTTACGGTTTGGCTAAATTACTCAGAGCTACTGAGAAAAATCGGCAGATGATAATCAGCTGATCTAACCTTCCTTCACACTTGGTAGAGAAGGGAACTTTGTGTACAGGGAAATAGAAACTTCACCCAGGACAGAAATGTAAATTGTGTGTTTAGGTACAAAGTGGAGGCTATAGGATAGGGTTTGCTTGCTGTTGGTATTCCAATGTTGTGATGCATGTGTGGGCAGGGGGTGGGGTGAGGGGTACCTAGGGTATTAGGGGAGGGTGACCCTCTACCTGGTGTCTGTGCCATTTTTATTTGCTGCTAAGTAGGTCAAGCAGTCCCAAGAGTTGAGGTGAAATGGCTCTGTTTATCTGTTACGGAAATCTGCACAAACCCACGGGTTTGGATCCCAGGAAGCTTCTTGCGGGTGTCATGTTTTCTTTTGTGAGGGGAACCTCACTCTGTAGCCCAGCCTGGCTGAAACTCCCTGTGTAGACCAGGCTGGCCTCAAATGTGTGTCAGTCCTCTTGGTTCTGCCTTCAAAGTGCAGGATAACAGGCATGTTTCCTCATGCCGGATATAATTTTTAGCATGTATATTCCTTCCAAACATTTAAAATTTTCTAGGTCTGCAGCAAGCCATATAAAGGGCCTCATGAACCTACTGTGGCCAAGAATGTCATTATTTCTCATTTTGGGGGCCTGTTCCTTGTCCCCCTTTGCTGTGTGAGAACAGCTTGAGGAACCCTCTTAAACTTTAAAAACCCTCTTGAACCCTTGATCCTCATGAATCTTTCTGTGTTCTGCATCCTTATGACCCAGAGATTTTAAGATGGAGACATAAGTTCATGTGTTTCTTTCTGAAACCTCATGTGTATCATGTATCCTCTCTTGTGTCTTCAGCGTACATGGTAGATGGGAATGCCAGGTGATAGAGAAAAGTGGACCTAAGTTGGAGAACTTTCAAGGAAATTATGGTATCTATTACACACACACACACACACACACACACACAGAGAGAGAGAGAGAGAGAGAGAGAGAGAGAGAGAGAGAGAGAGAGAGAGAGAGCTGATATGTATACTTCTATTATATGCTACCACCATATGGTAGTTAGTAACAAGAAGTGTTCAAATAGGAAGAAATGAGAATTTGTAAACGGTTGTCTTCTAAAGAAGACATTCTACTCTATCCTATATTCTATTCCACTCTTCCTTCTCTGAGTCCATTCTGCTTTTATTACCACAACTTCCCCATCTCACATCTGGATCTCAAGACCTCTTTACCACTCAGCTCTACCCGTGAGAGTTAATCACAATTGCTTCGGATGTAGGGCAGTTAATTCTTTATAGCAGTTTTTATATTGTCTTTTTTTTTTTTTTTTGGACATCTTTACAATCAGACTTCGCTTTCAGGTACTTACTTGTGTGGTTTTAGAGGTGTCTTTTTCTTATCCTTGGATTCTTCCTTGATGAAGTCTCACATTTAGCTTGTTATTAAATGAAAGCAGATTTATAGCATTAATCACCAGGCAGTTGATAACTGAGAGTAAATGGTTGTAATTAAATTTTCCTTTATATGAGCCTTGTAGTCAGTTAAGGAGATAATGTTACTTTCCTAAACATTTCAGGTCCAATTTCAATTTTGATATTCATGTTCTATTTTTGAGTATCCCTCTTTTCCCTTGCCAACATGTTTTTTTTTAAACCTATTAATTAATTAATCTTTATTTTGAAACAGGTCTTGCTCTGTAGCCCAGCCTAACCCAAAACTCACTGTTTATTCCAGGATATCTTTAAATCCAGGGCAGTTTTTCTACTTCTGCCTTCATAGTGCTGGAATTACTGGGGTGAGCCAATTCATCCAGCCAGCTTGCTAGAGTTTATGTTTAAATATTGTTTAGAACCCAATGTGTTTAACAGGTGCCTTTAAATACCTAATTTCTCACTAGTTTACCCTTTCTTTTAACTTGATATATAAAGAGAAGTGGAGACCCTGGACACAGTGTATTTTGGTAGTGCTTACCAATATATACATATATATATATATATATATATATATATATATATATATAATGTTTTGTCTGTGTGTGTGTGTGTGTGTGTGTGTGTGTGTGTGTGTGTGTGTGTGTGTGTTTCCTTATAGATTTCCCACTTTTTCTATTTTCTGTACCCCTTCAACCATATACTATGCTCACAGAGGTTTTGTTGTTCCATTTTTATATTGGACCGTACATTACAGAAACCTTTTGGAATTTAAACCTCCAATACCTTCCTTTGAAAGAATATGCATGAGGTGTTGTTTGAATATGAAATACTTTAGCCTGTAAGGAACTGGAAACCAGACTCTGAAGCCTTAACAAACAAGGGTTTATTTCCCTCACATAATGAGAAGTCTGGTGGCCAGCAGTCTGGCACTATTCAGCCAGTACAAGAAACCAGGGCCTCTTTCCTCCTCCAGTTTCCAAAGCTTATTGATTTCTGTCCTCATGAATGTTATGTGTGTGTGTGTGTGTGTGTGTGTGTGTGTGTGTGTGTGTGTGTGTGTGTGTGTACATGTGTTCTTTTCTTCCATCATTGAGTCCTAGGTATTGAACCCAAAGTTACCTGGCTGGGGAGCAAGTGCCTTAACCTACTGATCCATCCCCTTGACCCTAAAAGAATATTTGTATTTATAGGAGCAGCATAAACTTTTTCAGAACTTAGACTAGCAACCTCTTACCATTTTCTTACATAGAGCAATGTCATTTTTTGACCCCTATCTGGATGGTGGCTGGGAAGTAAGAATACCTGAGTGTTGCTGTACACTACCCATGTCATCCCCTACAAATACCAAGCACAGGTTAAGTTGCTAATTTTCCTGTAGAATCCCCACTTTGAAAATGCCCTCTGTTATAAATCTGCCAGAAAAAAAAAATATCTATTGAGGCTATGAAGCTACTAGTTTAATTTCTAGGAGAAAATTCTAGTTTTGGGGGCTGATTCTGAAGCCTATTGGCTTTCCTTTGTGGTCAAGGACTATATAGTACGGATATTCCATGTTAAGTTTGGATCCATGAACTGGTCAGAATATAAACCCTTGTTTCATTACAGGAGGCAAAAGAAAAAAAAAAAAGGCACTGATTGACATCTTAAAAGACACACCAGGGATTTGTTTCAACTTCTTTTACCTAGGTGCCCTTTCATTTTTTTCTTTCCTTCCTTAAGCAGAGCTCAGAAAACCCCAAATTAAAACAATTCATACTATGACTCCCATGATGCTTCATCTTATCTGGCTGTTCTGGAGATGGACAGACAACCATTCTAATGGTAAACTTTTTGTAGTGACTGAACAGACATCTGTCACAGAATACTTCAGTCACAAGCTGCTGAAGTCCTTCGGAAGGAGCGATCCTTTGAATGGTATTTGAAATGTGTTGACTCAGAAGAGATGGAATGTCCTAAGTGAGGTTTCATTATCCACAGGAGCCTGCTGTAAATACCAGGGTTGTGGTGTGTGTGTGTAGCTAATCTCAAGTTCTCTTGAAACTGCTCCTCAGAAGCCTGAAATGCTTATTGCCAATAAACACTGTGTGTTAGCACACCCAGGCCTAGAGAAAACATCACTTACCCTTTGGTAAATGGACAACCGGATAATAGTGGGAGATGAGAATTAATTATCTTTATGCGGATGTAACATCACTCTGCGATGGAGCTGGGTTATTTATGCTTGGGGAAAGATACCAATTTGGTTTTATGATGCCACAGAGCCGGCAAATAGCTGTTAAAGAATAAGTTATTTGAATTGCTATTAATTTGGCGACTTATTCAGAGCACATAGGAATATAGTACACATTTGTAACATCTTTCTGTTCCTTTTTCGAAGTAAAAAAAAACCAAACAAACAAATACTACTGCAAAATGTTTGGGCCTTCTGTGCCAGGAAGTGAGGCAGAAGGAATTAATTATTTTTGTTGTGTTTTTTACATGAGTGGTCTATAGAAGAGTATATCTATATACTCTTCAAGGTATAGATCCTAAATTATAATACCTTTGATTGGCTGTGGCTGTTTACTTGGTGTCTTACTGTATAAATGAAAGCATTGTGGAATGATTTTAAAGACTCTTATGTAGGTGCCTATGTTTATGTTAGATTGTGTTTGTGTGTGTGTGTGTGTGTGTGTGTGTGTGTGTGTGTGTGTTTTAGCATGTGTGTTATATGTTATCAGGAGCTTTGTATGTAAGTTTGGGAATCACTGAAAACTGTATATACATTTAAAAATTCTCGCTGGGCAGTGGTGGCACACGCCTTTAATCCCCACACTCAGGAAGCAGAGATGGGGGATCTCTGTGAGTTCGAGGCCAGTATGGTCTATAGAACTAGTTCCAGAACAGCCAGGGCTACACAAAGAAACCCTGTCTTGAAAAATAAACCAACAAAAATTCTTTCCTTTCCTTTGCTTATGTGTTTAGATTTTGATTTGTACCTGGTATTTTTATATTGAAACAACTCATCGATGCATCAGCCTGGTAAAGCCTGTGCTCTAAGATGAGTATATTCACTTTCATTCCCTTATGAGTGGGAAGGCTCCATTAATAGTAGTATCTGGGCCATGTATATTTTTATCAACTGAATAGTACTCTGTTGAATTAAACGTATTTGTGGATACATCATATTTCATCACATGTGTATAATAAGGTTACAGAAGAACTCTGCCTTTCAGTTTTGTGAAGGGTCATTGTCTTAGTTAAGGTTTCAGTTGCTGTGCAGCGACACCATGACCACAGCAGCTTTTCTGAAGGAAATCATTTAATTGGGGTGGCTTACAGTTTCAGAAGCTTTAGTCCATTATCATCATGGAAACACGGCAGCCTACAGGCAAGGCATGGTGCTGGAGAAGGAGCTGAGAGCTCTGCATTTTGATCCACAGGCAATAGGAAGTGAACTGTGGCAGTGGGAGTAACCTGAGCATAGGTGAACTCAAAGCTCACATCTACAGTGATACACTTTCTCCAACAAGGCCACACCTCCTAATACTGCTACTCCATTTAGGGGCGGCATTTTCTTTAAACCACCACAGGCATATCCCCACATACTCATACAGAGGTATGCATTTATTCAGAATACTGGCAGTGTTCTCCTCCCCAAGGATCCTACTATTCAAAGAGGAATCCAAGCAGGACTGAAAAAAGATTTAGCAGATATGATTTAAGTCCCAAGTTATTTGACTCTTCACGTTATGGACATTATCCAGACGGGCTTCACCTAAATGATAAGTGAATCTTTCTGAATTTCCTTCAGCAGTGAAGGGAGAGGGAGTCAGTGTGATTCAAAACCTGAGAGACATTCCACTCATCTTGACAGAGATGCTGAAGACAGAGGGGTTCAAGGGAAGGGGAATGTGTGGCTTCTCAAGCCTCAGAAGGGATCTGTTTCATAGTCAACAAGGCATTGAGGACAGCACTCTTAGAGTAGCGAGAAAAGGAACCTTGTATAATGTAAGTAAGCATGGAGGCAGTCGACTCTTCTCTGGAGCCTCCAGGTATGAGCCTGGTTTGACCATTAGCTTTATGAGCCCCAACACATAATCTAGCGCTATGCCTAACCTGGGGAGCTGAGAGCTAAGCACTCACTTTTCTCTATGGCTATTTGCTACATCACAGTAGAAAACTAATCAACATATAGAGAGTGGTTATTGCCTCTATACCAGTTAATGTGGCATATGTTGAAATTTAGTTTTTGAGGACCAAAAAAAGAGAAGAAAATACTAATATAAAATTAGCATAACAATAGATTTGCTATAATATCTTCATGCTATGGATGAGAAGACAGAAGTCAAGAGAGGCTCAAGTTCCCCTCAATGTCTTGGATTGTGATCTTGTCTCCTGCCTGATGTAAGGGCTAATGTTTTCTCAGTGGGGTCTCACTATGCTACATAATGAATGATAACTTTATCTTGGGGACTTTATTTATTGTAAAATAGCTAAACAATAGCAATGTCTGTGTCATAATGCCAACAAAGGAAGAAACAAGAGGAGACTCTTGTTGAGTTCAATGAGACTCTGAAGCATGGGATGCATATTGTGTATGGCTGTGAGCTATTGGTCAGTGCAAAACAATCAGTATATTCTGGAGTTCCCTTTCAGGTTGACCCGCTACAGAATTCTTCCAGTGATTCTCCTGGTATTTTCTGCCACCAAGGACTGAACCGAGGACTTCATGCATGCTCAACAGGCACTCTGCTACTGAGCTACATCCTCATGTGTGGCTGACACCTAGGATATCACTAAGTGGCACTGTGTGCGCACGTGCACGTTATGTGTAGGTGTGCATGTCTATATGGAAATCTAAAGTTGATGTTCTTTTCCACAGTGTTCTTTTGACGTAAGGTCTCTTAATGAACCCAGAAGTTGCCAATATGCGGGTGGGCCACCACACCTGCTTAGAACTTGCATGGGTTCTGGGGACCTGAACTGGATGTCTTCTTGCTCGAGTAGCAACTACTTTGGCTGCTGAGACATCTTGCTAGCCCCTCTACCTTATTTTTTTTTTTTTTGAGACAGAATCTCTGACTGAAACTGAAGCTCATGAGTTCAACTAGACTAGGCAGCCACCAAGCTCCAGGGATTCTCCTGTCTCTGCCCCGCTCCCCAGTATTGGGATTACAGGAACATGTAGCATCAGCTTTTAATATAGGTTCTGGAAATCATGTCCTTTATGGAACCATCTCTGCTACCTCTAAGCAGCTTCTTTAAAAATAATATATATATATATATATATTATATAATTTTATTTTTAATGTCCTCAGCATTAGCAGCTATTTGACCTCTGAAGATGAACTTGATGCTGTTTGAAAGCAGGTTTTGTATAATTCTAATACAACGAATGGTGAATCAGACTTGGTGGTCTGTCTAAATAATATAGTAAAATTCAGTTTGTGTTATATCCAAGAAACTTGGTTGGCTTAATATAATAAAAAGAAAATACCATTATTGAATGGTACAAAATTAAATCTACCTGACCGTAATTTTTTTAAAAAAATTCAGAAGTCATTTAAAATAAAGTAGCATAATTAGAGTATTAGTAAATGACAATATAGGCTCTTCGGCTGGGTATTTAAATACGTGAGATTTGGAGGGGACCAATATCAGGCTTGATGGGGTATTTATATGATCATGGACCAGTTACACTAAATGTAAAGTAGGGACTAATAGCATCCTTCTATTCATGTTACAAGGAATTATTGAATAAATGAACTTAGTGAAGGAAAACAGACATGATAGTGTAAGTCCCTTCTTTTCTCAAGTCCAGTACAGTGTCATTTAGTGTTAATTAAACGTTATATTCAACTCTGATGAACAAGGATAGCTTATTTTCGTTGACTCCAGACGTTGAATTCCTCGGTGGATTTATTTCTTCACGCGTGTTGTAGGAAATCTGTGTGAAGGTGATGGCGACACTGAGATGGTGGCCCAGGCTGCGTTTGCCAACAGCTGGAGTGGGTGGAATGGGTACTTCCCTCTGTTCCTAACCTTCTTTTCCTCCCCTGGGGGCTCCTGTCACCACGGCATCACTCTGGCTTCCCTTGAATGTGCCAGCCTCTTTTAATTTGGACTGCTGCTTCTTTAGAAAAGGACATTCAGGCATTTGTATTCACAGGGTGAGAAAATGAAATCTGTGTCCTCGCGGGACTTCCATTCTACAGGGACATATCGCCAGCCACTTTTCTTCTTCCTTTTAGAATTATTATAATATAACCCGCGTGGTCACTCTTCCATCTAAAAAAAAAAAAAAAAAAAAAAAAAAAAAAGGGACCCAGATTCACCTTACAGACTTCTTGTTTGGTTTTGTGTAGAGCTAAACTCCTGACTGCTGGGTCAAGCCTCAGCTCAAAGCTCAAGTGTCTCTTTGTTCCAATTGTTCCCTTTGGAGCTGATAAAAGGGGTAGCAAGGCTACTGTTTTTAATCTCAGGGTTGTGCTCATAGATACAAACTTGAGTTTGAGATCATTTTAAAGAGATAGACAAGAGAACAGTTCATGCAAGAAAACACGTAGAAGTCAGTTCATACGTTTGTGTGATGGTTCACTATACCCCACGTCCCAATCTGTACTCATATTCAGTTTAAGAAGTTACAGAGTTCCTCTTTGTTTTTAATAGAGGAGAACTATGAAAGTTAAAAACCATTGTTCTAAACAAGGAATGACTGACTCGAAACACCTTTTATAATGCTTATCATGGCCTCTGACATCTTTTCTTCATGCTCTTGAAAAAGGGGACCTGAAACAGAACAGGACTTGCCATCTCTTAAAGACAAATTTTTCTCTATTCTTCCCACCCACCACCTGCAGCAAAAAGAGCTTAGAGAAATAATCAGGATGATAATTATATTTTAATAATAGCTGATAGATACAGGTTTTTTTTCTTTAACCTAAGGCTAAGTGCGTTGTATGAACTAGCTTATTGAATTTTAGAATGCTGTGAGATAATGGTAACTATAGTCAGTCCTAGGAGATAAAAATAACTTATCCATCCTGGAACTTTGTGGCTGTTGTCTACTTTTGTTTAAAAAGTTGCACAAAGTGCTTCATATGTGTGATTTTTTTTTCTGTCCCTCACTCATCATCAAAATAATGAGTAAATGAATAAATGAATCACTGTGTGGATTATGAATTTGTCATTCCTTTGGGGCTGAAACTTTGGACCACAGTTTAATAAAGTGCTTTTGGGGCTGGAGAAATGGCTCAGGAGTTAAGAACACTTGCCACTTTGCATGGCTCACAACAACCCATAACAGCAGCTATAGGGAATCTGGTACTCTCTTCTGGCCCTTATGGATGCCTGCACATACATACGAATATGCACACACATACACATAAATTAAAAGAAATGTAGTTCTTAGTGGATGGCAGATTCTTAGTGAATAATCATTAAGTGAACAAATTCTTGTTCCTTTCTATGGGAAAACCTCTAAATAAAGAGAGTACAATAATTAGAAGCAGTAAAGCTAGAATTTGTAACCAAGCAAATATGGATGGCTTCATAGCCTCCAATGTGTATGTTCTCTGAGAGATAATTTTCAGTAAGAAATTTATAAGACAGTGTTAACTTCTGAGGCAGAATAACATATACACTTAGGTTTTGAAAATACAACCCAGTGTAAAGTTGTCTTAGAACATTCAGAACTTTTGAACACATGCGTGCATGTGCACACACGCGCGCACGTGTGTTGGTCTGTTTGTGTGGGTATATCTGAAATAATTAATGTATATGCTCCACAGAATTTGAAGTTTGATTATTTTTTTATGGCCATTACTTCTGTTTCATCATTTGGCTATTTTTATCTTCATTCCTGTTAAGTGATATTGTGTTGAATAAGTAGAACATGAATGTGTTTCACAAAAACTGAAACATGAATTCTGCTTATACTATCTCTAGAACATTGAAATATGTACTTTGTCCATACTAATATTATTAGATGCTATCTTTTTTTTCCTTTTTTCTTTTTTTTTTTTTTTGCAATTATTGTAGCTTGCATAGGGAGAAAATGGTGTTCCCTTTTTAACTTTGGGTGAAGTTAAACACTTTCCAAATGGCTGCTAACTAGATATGCCTACTCCTGGAGAATTTTTCTTTTCATGGATTGGAAGCTGCGTTTTGTTTCTAGCATTCTTTAGCTGCTTACAAGAATTTCCTAGATAGAGGTTTCTTAGTGACTAAGAGGTAAGCTGTGTTCTGCATAGCAGTCAGTTGCTTATTTAGTTCTAGTGCGTGTGTATGTATTTGGTCAGAGGACAACTCGAGGGAGTCATTCTTGACTTCCCGATATGTGGGTTCTGCGGATCAAACGCAAATTGTCAGGCTTTATGGCAAGCACACTTGTCTGCCTAGCCATCTTGCCGACCTCTCGAAAGTTAATGTTGAATTTGGGCTATAAACACCATGACATCATCCATCTTTGTGGATGCTAGAGAGTATCTTGTATCTACAACTCTAAAGATAAATCCATGCAGTGAGGGCTTTGCTTTAAATCGGAGCAATAAGCTGCATAGATCACAGGGCAAGATGTTTTCCAGTGGTTTCAACAATCTTCCGAGGCTTTCCCATCTTTCCCATCATCTCTTTGTGCCTGCCTGTTGCTGGACTGTGAATGGCATTGCTAGCATTGACAGGGCACAAGAGGAGGTCACCCTCCTGCTTGCCTTAGGCACCTGGGTTACCACAGTCATATGTTCCTTCTGTCCTCGAGGACTGCATAGCAGTGGCCGCGCTCTCTCTCTGGCTCCTTTCATCATTATTTTGAGTGAGTGCGGTTTTCTTGAGCTAGGCAGACCCCTGCACCTTGTTGCTTTAGCTCATGGTATAGGTTGCTTGGGTTTATGGTAAGGAAGCATTCAGGTTGATGCACCCAGTGTGTGAATGGTTCTAGGCTGTTTCTCTTCTCTGTTCACCACTCTTGCCTTATTCCCAGGAGCCAGGTGTTTGGAAGGGTCTACACTTGGCTGTATGGTGTGCTTTGATCTTGCATGGGGGAGGTCTTTTGCCTCTCCATTTGGCATATTATAAAAAACCTTTTTGAATAAAGCTCTGGGTGGCTGGGTATTGAATTGGGGCCCTCCCGAGGCTACCCTGTGTCTCTGTCTTTCTTGTGGTCTCTTTCTATCTTTCTACCTAATATTTTCTCATTCCTCTTCTCCTCCACCTAAAAACCCTTCAAAAGGTGGGAGTTGGACTCCCACATAGAAAAAGGAATTGGAACTGGGTGGTTGTTATCCACTGGGTGGTTGTGATCAATCTGGATCCTAAGAGCAGCCAGTGCTCTTGATGGCTTAGCCATCCCTCCTGCTTTCAAAGGGCATTATTACTAGTTTCAAATGAAGTCTTCTGGTTTAGAAAGAAAAAGACTGACCATGCATAAACATTGTATAAGCTGTTTCTTCATTCATGGTTTTACTGTGTGGACGGCCATAGTTCAAAAGTACAACTAGTGTCGTCCCAACAAGGGCTTATTAACAATTTTTTTTTGCCAATATTTTATATTTTAGATGATTTGATGAATTTAAAGGAGGAATATAGAAGTGAATAGTAATTCACTTCTGTTTGCCAAGTTGGGAAGAATCCATAAAAAACAAAATCATGCGAGCCTATTTCTTTCTAGAAAGGTATGAAAACTTCATAGCTCATTTGTGAATTTTAGGTCTTTCACATGAGATAGCCAGAGGCCTCAAATCTCTGGGAGGATCAATTGATTAATGTATAAAGCTCTTTTCAATTTCAAAGATCTGAAATGCTTTCTAGTTTTTTTGATGGGAAAGTTAATTGATTTTAAATGCCAGCCTTTGTCTTATGGTGATGAAAGTGGTTAACCCTCCCCAGGCTCTCTGGATGAAAGGAATCGCACTGTGGTATTAGGAAATATTGATGGGAGGAAACATTGAATGGATTCTCTAGGGAGCAGGGTGGGCCGTGTTTTATCCGGTCTGGGAGCATTCAGAGATCTTACAGGACTAGGAACAAATGGAGATGTCGTCAGAGTGAAGAGACTGAGGGTTTATGCCTACGTGTCCACCTGCTTTTCTGGGAGATACCACAAAGGACTGGCGCCTGCTAGCATTTCCATTACTGTGCCTTTTGTTTGCAGAAATATACGTTGACAGATGAACAAAAAAATAAAGACATTCTTCTGCAACAGTAAGAGCAATTACATTGTTTTAAATGCATTTCCTTCTTTATGTCTTCTAGAACAAATATTCCATTATTGATTTTTTTTTTTTTTTTGCAGTAGTTTAATTCAGTGAGAGGGAAAAAAAGAGAAAAGAAACAAAAGAAAGAAAAACCTAGGGGTATCTACAGCTTAGATACCTGTGTTAATTAGAAGTTAGCAGTCCTTAGTAAAGATGGTAGGGGTGCTATGCTAGTTTATTTAGAGGCTAAAACTCCACAGATTAAGCCTTTTGGTTATACTAGAGGCACTTGCTTTGAAAAAGTGCTTTAGCTGAATCAGACAGTGTCACAGCAACCGCTTGGAATGTAAGCACTCCCATCTTGACTCCGCCTGGAAATTGGCGCTTGGATATTTGATTTCTGAGAAGCACACCGTAACTACGCTCATCTCTTGTGAACAGCCGTGTTTGAGATCAGTTAAATGAGCTGGAGAAAGCATCTCAGACAAAAGGTATCATGCAAGGCCTAATTATTCTCCAAGTGTCTGTGAGCGGCTTTCACCAATCAGACCTCCTCCGTGGAGTAGAGATTACAATCAGAGTTCATCTGGGTACCATTGTATCCGCACCACCTGCTAGTGTTCCAACTGACAGTCACTTTGCAGGAGAAAATCCTTTAAATTCATCGGTGACTTACGCGAATGTAACCTGAGTTCTGGTTATTGGGAGCCTTATGCTACAGGACATCAGCAGGTGCCTGGAGCCCTTAGTGTATCTGTTTTATTGCTGAGTTGTTTGACTGTTGAATCTTAAAAGTGTAGAGCAGCTTTCTTGGGGTCCTGTTTTCCAGGTAGCCTCCCTGGTGATGTGAGTAGCAGACAAGTCATCCTTGTTTCATGTCTAGTATCCTGCTATGAGTGAGTACATACCATGTTTGTCTTTCTGAGTCTGGGTTACCTCACTCAGGATGATTTTTTCTAGATCCATCCATTTGTCTGCAAACCTCATGATGCCATTGTTTTTCTCTGCTGAGTAGTATTCCATTGTGTATATGTACCACATTTTGTTTATCCATTCTTCAGTTGAAGGGCATCTGGGTTGTTTCCATGTTCTGGCTATTACAAACAATGCTGATATGAACATAACTGAACAAGTGCTCTTATGGTGTGGTTGAGCGTTTCTTGGGTATATGCCCAAGAGTGGTATAGCTGGATCTTGGGGGAGATTGATTCCCAATTTTCTAAGAAAGCGCCATATTGATTTCCAAAGTGGTTGTACAAGCTTGCATTCCCACCAGCAGTGGAGGAGAGTTCCCCTAGCTCCACATCCTCTCCAGCATAAGGTGTCTTCAGTGTTTTTGATCTTAGCCATTCTGACAGGCGTAAGGTGGTATCTCAGAGTTGTTTTGATTTGCATTTCCCTGATGATTAGGGATGTTGAGCAGTTCCTTAAATGTCTTTCGGCCATTTGAGTTTCCTCTGTTGAGAATTCTCTGTTTAGTTCTATAGCCCATTTCTTAATTGGACTGTTGGGCATTTTGATGTCTAATTTCTTGAATTCCTTATATATTCTGGATATCAGTCCTCTGTCAGATGTGGGGTTGGTGAAGATCTTTTCCCATTCTGTAGGCTGTCGCTTTGCCTTGTTGACCGTATCCTTTGCTGAGGGGTCCCCACTGGATCAGGCCCTCTGAACGGATGAGACAGTTGATTGGCTTGATCTGTTTGGGAGGCACCCAGGCAGTGGGACCAGATCTTGTGCTCATTGCATGAGTTGGCTGTTTGAAACCTGGGGCCTATGCAGGATTGTTTGGCTCGGCCTGGGAGGAGGGGACTAGACCTACCTGGACTGAGTCTACCAGGTTGACCTCAGTCTGTGGGGAAGGCTTTGCCCTGGAGGAGATGGGAATGGGGGGGGGGGTTGGGGGGTAGGTGAGGGGGACGGGAGGGGGGAGAACAAGGGAATCCGTGGCTGATATGTAGAACTGAATTGTATTGCAAAATAAATTAATAAAAAAAAAAAAAGTGTAGAGCAGCAACTTATTGTGATGAGTGGCTATTACTTGGGCCTCTCCATTCTCCAGCACCCATTCTCTCTCTCTCTCTCTCTCTCTCTCTCTCTCTCTCTCTCTCTCTCTCTCTCTCTCTCTTCTGATAGCCTTTGAAAGACTCCCCCTGCCCTGGATTTCTTTGTCCATTGTAAATGAGGCTGCCTGAGGTTGATGGTAGCTGTCTTGCTCCCATTGCTTGTAAGATGAAGTCCTGTGAGGCTTGCTGCGCAAACCATTCCGAATATCTGATTATTTGTGGGAGTGGATGAGTTCTGTTTTATGTTTGAGTAGGGTTTCCACCCCTTGCGACTGAATTAGACTTAAACGACACACTCATAATAGCTTAGTGTCAGCGCTCACTCCAGCAGGAGCATCACTGCTTTCCAGTATGTGGACGTCTTCTCAGGAAGGGTCCTTGGCTGATAGAGCCATCTGGTTGTTGTAGTGGATGCATTTTCTTTACATGGGAAGGGGCTAGAGGAGCTCCCAAGCAGTCATCCTGCCAAGGGTCTCACCTTACTGATGTCACCTTGCCGCTTTGGCAGGGAATCCTGCTTCCAGATTTGGTCACAGCGTGAGACAAAGGAATACACAGGCCTCCTGTCAGTTTTTGAATAATTAGTGTCAGCATAGGGTCCTGAACAGTGATGGGATATAAACAAAGCCAGCCTAGAGACCCTGGAGGAGACTTCACTTTGGGGGAGTTATCGAGCGCTGATGACTGACTCTGTTGCATGTGGCAGCATCTGTGCCTTTGGATAGCATTTCCTGTGGCCTAGCAGCATCCTCTTACTCTGCAGGGTGTTTTCCACATAGCAGAAGTATATACAGCCTCCTGGCTGTATACACAGATGGGCAACTTACCCATCCAAACATCACACAGGCTTCACCCAAATGGTTCTAGCTGAGCCCTTTCACTCCAGGCCATTTCCTTCCTGGGAAGAAAATTTGAACCAGCGTCCCAGGGGCAATAATAAAAATACCGCTATTTCAGAAGGACGTTAAACCTCATGTGTATTTTAGTTCAGGTTGTTTTCCTGGAAGAATAACCTTGATTTCCAGGGATAAAAAGAAAATGTAAAAAAAAAAAAAAAATACCCGACCTAAATGTTTTTCAGATCTGACACGTTCTTTGGCGTGCAGACTGTCTGAGCTCTCTTTAATAGATAACACTCTTGTGGTGTTGTAAATTAGTGGATGCTGCTCTAAAGGTAGTTGCAGAACTTCTGCTGGGAATGTGCTGGGAGCAAATGAGGGCCTCCTGCCGTGGTGTCCTTGGGTCATGCTCAGTGAGGCATTGCTCTGTCTTTCACTGTGATGCTTCTTGAAGCAAGTTTAGAGTCAAAGTAAATATTGCATCATTTTTGCAATTTGTTTCCTTTTCTGATTTTCTTTGGAATAAAAATATCTATTTCTAGACATACACTACCATTTCAAGAAACAGATCTGAATGTTTACCGACAGTGCGTCCCTCCCCTTCTCTCCCCCTTGCTTCCTGGTTTCTTCTCATTTTTTCCTTCATGCACACTCACACTGTAACATGGTGTGGCCTCCAGTTTCCAGCCCTGTTCCTTCCTCAGCTTCCTATGCACTGGGAATGTAGACCTGAGCCGTTGTTCCTGGCTTACTAATATATTTTTTTTTTCATGTAAACTCTTGCTCATTTCTGTAGCCACACTCTGGCAGTATATATTGTTTTTTTCTTAGTCACTTCCTTGAAGAGTGAACTAAGGCTCTCTGGTTGCTGGGGAATATCCTTTAAGAATCCAGCTTGTACGGCATTTAGTATCATAACTCACTAGTTAGGAGCTTTTCTTTGAAAACAGGACCATCTTGGTCCTTCTGATGGCTTCTTGGTCTCACTCCTTCTGTCTTTCTACTTAGTGGCATCAGTGAATCGACTCTGTAGCAGCTAATGTTCTTAATTCCCTTGATATTTCCTGTAAACAGCTCAAAACCATATATAAAAAAATGCACACATTTCACATCTCAGACAAAACATCATGAAATCAGTGGAAGTGGTTCAAGAAAAGCTTAGTGTAGAGACCCACAGAGGTTTCCTAGTGAGAACTTACTCAGGGTCCGAGAATCTGAGCTTGCTTTACCCAGCAGGGCTGCATACAGGGATGATTTGACAACCAGCTTGGTTACCAGGTATGTGGAAGGGACTACGCTTGGCTGTGTGGTGTGCTTTGATCTAGCAAGGGGGAGGTCTTTTGCCCCACCTTTTGGCATTGTTATAAAAAGCCCTTTTGAAGGAACCGTTGGGTTTTGATCCAGGCCCTCCTGAAGCTATCCTGCGTTTCTGTCCTTCTCTTCATTATCTTTCTATCTGTAAGTTTCTTATCCCTCTCTCCTCCTCATAGGAACCTTTTAAAAGGTGGGAGCTGGCCTTCCACAGCTTAGTCAGTAACAAGTGGAAGCATGACAGGAATCCACTGGGTGGTTATGACCATGAGTAGTGGCAACTGAGGTCCCTCCAAAGAATATGAATGTCCAAGAGTGACGTGACTGTCTCCACAAGTCACAATCCACCACTATATTTGGCAGAAATGGCATTGAGGCATTTATTCTAAGTTATATGTGAAGTAAGATATGTATAGTCCTTCAAAAATCCCTAAAGAGAAGCAACAACAAAAGAATCATCCTCTCGTGATCTGTGGCTCTCAGGTCACTGTCACTTATGTCCCTTATGTCCTCTGCCTCCTCATGCCTTCCTTTGGCTTGTCACCAAGCCTTCACTGCCTCGGCCATCCTTTGGGAGTCCAGAAATTACTTCTTACATTTTGGGGTTGGGGGCAATTTCCATACGTGTCTCGGTAGCTGGGTGTGACCATGTCTTATATCCACGTCATGTCCTCATGCTCCGGAAGCTTCGGTGGCTGCTATGGTTGCATCATGGCTAGATCTGTCAGGCTGCTGATGAGGAGGGAGAAGACCATACAGAATGTCAATGACCACTTGGCCAGTGACCTTGACATGGTGCCCTGGAGCAGGCCCATGAGGAACTGGAGGTAAAGATCTGCAACTTCTATCAGAAGTGGGAGCCCAGGTACTTCTGCAACTACTACTGCTACTACTACTACTACTACTACTACTACTACTAGTAGTAGTAGTAGTAGTAGTAGTAGTAGTAGTACTTTAGGAATATCAGTGACTTGTGTGACAAGATTCTTCATGCCACCATTGGAAACTCCAGGATTGTTCTTCAGGTGGACAGTGTTTATCTGGCTGCACATGACTTCTGAAGCAAGCTTAAGATGGGGCAGGTGCTGCATTTCATTGTGGATGCTGACATCAACAACTTGTGCAGAAGTGCTGGAGGTGTGGAATCCAGGTACTTCCCTGGAGATGCAGATTGAAGGCTTGAAAGAGTTGCTTACCTACCCAAAGAAGGAGAAAAATCAGTACCCCAATGGGTGGCCAGGTTAGCATAGATGTGGATTCTGCTCTTAGCATTGACTTAGCCAAGATCCCAAGTGACGTGAGAAGCTCATTTAGCCTATGGCAGAGAAGGGCAGGAATGATGCCAAAGTATGGTTCACCACCCAGACTGAGGAGGAGAACTTTGAAAACTCTGACCGTACCAAACAGCCCCAGGAGAGCAGGTTGGAGATCAGATTTATGACCTATGCTCTGGGTTCTTGAGCTCAAGCTACACTTATAGTTGACACTGAAAGCTGCCCTGGAAGGCACACAGACAGAGGCAGAGGACCATCAATGGAGCCCAGCAGGTGCAGATAGAGCATGTGACTGAGCACCTCCAAGGCCCAGCTGACACCGAGTGTTGGAGCCAGGAAGGAGAACCAAATAGCTTATAGACAGGAAGCTGGGGCTGGAACAAGAGACCGACACAAATTACAACCTGCTTGAGGACCTGTACTCCCACTACGACAATCTGCCTATCTCTAAGGACCTCTGAGTTGGCAGGGTCCTTGCTCCTGCCCTCCTACAGTGAAACTCCTCTGGGAACGGTGAGCCTCAGGGAAGGACCAGTGAGCCTGTCTCTTCCTGTGATTTTCCAGTAAGGCCTTATCACCAATGGTGGGCGATTATGTCTTGCCTCTAGTTCAGGCCTATAATGAATAGATACTTGAGAAACTGAGGCAGGGAGATGAGAACCCAAGACTTACCTGTGCTATACAGTGAACTCAAGACCAGTCCTAACCACTTTATAAATCTTGTGTCCAAACAAACAACAAACAAACAAACTAACTAACTAACCGACCAGGTCAATGTATTTAGCTTAGTGATAGAGGCCATGTCCATGCATGCATGGAGCCCTAGGTTGAATCCCTAGTACTGCCATGGGGGGAGAGGCACAAACAGACAAAAACCCAGAAAAAGAATTTTATACTATTTAAGGATACATGTAACATTAATATCTGTTTCATAAACCTCACATTTCTATGTCAATAATGAAGAACATTCTGGAATTTTATGTTTATCTTTCTTGTTTTTTTGAAAGGTGCTTTTTATTGTATATGCACATGTATATTTAGATTTAGGTAGTTTAAAGCTTTGTAGGAATAAAATTGAGCTCTCTAAAGTCTTCTGCCATTTACTTAAAAAGAACCAGTATAATGTTTTAAATATTCATCCTGCCCATATATATAGCTCTGTCTTGTGTACTCTGCTGTGCATTTTCTGCAGTAATACATTCAGTATTATGAATTGACATAGATCTTCAGGGAGTCTGGTGTGAATGAACACTGAGGTAAAATGTTGAAGACCAGCTTGGCTTTAACCTGTAGAGAGAAGTTTGTGCAGTGGCTCTAGAATGAAAATATGAATTATAAATTCTATAAAATTGGTGACAACAGTGCACGTTTTATAAATGTAAGATTTTATAGATGGTGTCTTAGTTACTGTTCTATTGCCATGAAGAGACATCATGACCGAGGCAACGTACAGAAGGTAGCATTTAACTAGGGGCTTGCTGGCAGCTTCAGAGGCTTAGTCCATGACCATGATGGCAGGGAGCATGGTGCTGAAGCAGTAACTGAGAACTCACATCTACCCTTAAGTTACATACATAGAGATAGATTGTTCGATCGATCGATCGATCGATTGATAGATCAATAGATAGATACATAGATACATAAATAGATGCATAGATACATAGATAAAATAGATAGATACATAGATACATTGATGACAGATAAATGATAGATAGGTAGATGATAGATAGCTGATATAGATTGATAGTGGATAGATAGAAGATAGATAGCTGATAGGTAGCTAATAGATAAATATAGTTGATAGATGATGATGATGATGATGATGATGATAGATAGATAGATAGATAGATAGATAGATAGATAGATAGACAGATAGATAGACAGATCCTCTGACTGTGCTTGGCCTAGGCCTTTGGAACCTCAAAGCTGACCCCTATTGGCACACCTATTCTGACATATCAACATCTTTCTAATCTTTCTTGAACAGTTTTTCAACTGGGAACCAAATATTCAAATATATGAACCTATGGGGCCCTTCTCATCCAAACCACCACAGATGGTTCATAACTGTCCTCTCCTGTTCTGCAAATGAAGCTGTAGCATGATTGTTCAAATGGCAAGTTATGTGTCATGGTATAAACACACATGCTCTCCCTCCCCCCACCCTTTTCTTTGTGATAGGATTTCATGCCATCCTGTCTGGCCTTGAACTCTCAATCCTCCTCCCACAACCTCTCAGGTGCTAGAATTATAGGTGGGTGTCATCACTCCTGGCTAGGAAAGGATTCTAAGAATAATTAAAACCTTAATGATATCATAATATAATTTAAGTTGGTTTAGTTATTATTTGGATGTCATTATGTAGCCATTTGCTGAACGTTTAGCATGGTTTGGGGATATTAAAGCAGGATTTCAGTACTCAGTGCCTCTGTAGGAAGCAGTATAGCTGTATGGACTGTAGGTAGGTTGGATGTCAAGTGCTGAGCTCTATACAATGCTTCACTTCCTAAGCATCTTACAGTTTAATCCCTAACCCCCTGAATTCTGTAAAATGATCAAAACAATCAAATTTACCCCTTTAAATCTTTTGTATGAATCTTATCTTTAAGTAGATATTATAAATGTCATTTCAAAATTGTTCCTTTTCTTCTTTCTAAAATCAAAAATTTTAGACTTTTTTTATGTGTTTGAGTGTTTAGCTTACATCTTAGTAAGTGCATCATGTATGTGCCTGGTTCCCATGGAAGTCACAAGATGGCATTGTATCCACTGGGACTGGAGTTACAGACAGTTGTGAGCTGCCATGCAGGTGTTGGGAATTGAACTTGGGTCCTCTTTAAGAGCAACAAGCACTCTTAACTGCTGAGCTAACTCTTCAGCCCCCCTTGGTTCTTGATTGAC
Source organism: Peromyscus californicus insignis (assembly GCF_007827085.1). Lineage (NCBI taxonomy): Eukaryota > Metazoa > Chordata > Mammalia > Rodentia > Cricetidae > Peromyscus > Peromyscus californicus. Next base: position 23,185,406 of record NW_026294535.1, on the reverse strand, counting down.
ACGTTTCCAAAAATGATGCTAATTTTTTGTGAAGAGGGTACACTGTAACATTGAGGTCTTGGTTTTAGCACTTCTCAGATTACTACTTAATCAGTGAAGTATAGCTCTAGCTTTCTGTAAAATGCTTGCCCTTGGTTTAGGCAGTATAAACTTTAGGAAATACTCATTACAAAGTTTCCAGTTAGCCCTTTCTTCATGAAAATCTAGGAGTGTAAGAAGTTAAAAATAATTGGCATTTTTTTTCCTACACTTCAGTTACAAGTTATAGCCAGTACACCTTTATAAATGGCAGCCCAAAGGCTAGTAAGTAAACTGTAAATACATTGCAAACATCTATTGACTTGTAACTTGAATGAATTAGTGCGTGTGGCTTAGAAACTCAAGAGTTCAGATGTCAAGTGATAAAGATAAATGGGACTGTGTTGAAAATCGAATTTCTTGGTTCTGTAACTAATACTGTAACTTTTGTCCAGTTAGCAATAGGATTAGAATAATGAAGCATGTAATTTGGAAAGTAACTCATTTACATATGAAATATAACTAGAGTTGCTTTCAGCTGTTATATTTTCAAATGTATAGTCAAATTTTTAAGGAAATTTTCCTTGAATCTAGGCATATCTTCATGCTCAGCATCTTCTTGGCAAAATGAGCAAGTTTATCCTAACTTTGTAGATTCAGTGTCCAAGCACCAGAAAAATGGTGTGCCTATTTTCAGGTTTTCTTTCAGTGGATTGTATTTTCTTAGCTTTGGGGGAATATTGTAAAATTATGCCCTCCTGAGCTTTGACCTGCATGTGTCTTGGGTTTCTTTTGAAAATGGCGTCCCATTGATACCTAGAGGTTGAGAGCCTTCATGCTGTGAAAGGGGCACTGTAGCTTGAGGGTGCAGTAGGGTGAACAATGAAGAGTGTCCTGTGTGGTTGAGTCTCAGTCAGCAGATTGTGTTCTTGTTCTTATCCCTTACCAGCTCTGTTACCAGTCTGGGAATATTGGGGTCTAGTTTCTTTCAGTTCCGGTAGAACGAAGTACATTTCCGTTTTCGTTGTATTATAATAAAGGTTACTGTTGATGCTGATGTCACCTGATTATAGTTCTCCTGGGCCTGCCTGGTAGGTAAGCATGCTAGATAATTGCCATTATGAGGCACAAGGATGCTCAGAGGGTAGAAATTGAAGAACTATGAGGATTGGGAGGAGTGTGGTGATGTTGGAATAGTGATGGCTCATGGGATCCAAAGCCACCACCATCCAATTCTTCAGCTCAAGGAAGTATGAGCTTGAATTGCTGTCCGCAAAGTATGGCATTCTGTGAAACTTCCCTATCCATATGGATTCACAGAAAGCTCACATTTCTCTTAGCCACTGCTGATGATAGATGATAAATGTCTGCCTTTTGCTCAGGTCCCTATTACACATTGTGTTTCCGGCTTGTGATCTTTCTTTTTCTTTCCCTGCCAATGCTTCTTAGCTGAACTGACCTCTTTATTGGTAAGAGTCCCATTGATGTTCCTGCTGTTTGCCCAGGCTTAATAAAGGTCTGATGTAAGCTAGAGGTCTGCAGTGCAACACAGTAACAGCTTAACACCGACCTTCAGCTGTGGAAGACAGCTATCACTGCTTTGGGAAACGTTCATTGATTGTTTCCTGCTCTGCACTCAGGCAGCAGCCCTCTGCCACATGGCTGGCCATTCTGTATCTCCAGCTTGACCCAAACATCCATCCCCTTTCCCATTCCTTCTACTGCAGAGCTGTTTAAATGTGTGTCGCCAAACCTTCCGCTCTCCTCATGCATGACACAGGCTTTTACAAACTCCCGAACAGTTCTGTCTGTGAGGAATGCTGCAGCCACTCAGACTTTAACTTCAGGCATGATTTCCTTTGATGCTGCTGCACACGGTTACTGTTTGCACAAGGGCACACTCCTCCCAGCCATTTTTAAAGTTGTACTCAGGAAGAAGACACCAAGTTCAAGGCCTGCTGGGCTGTAGTGACTTCAAGGTCAGACTAGTCAACCTTGCTGGACCTGTCTCAAAATAAAACAGTAATAATAATAAAGCCTGGAAATGTAGGTCTGTGGTAGAGTGCTTACCTAGCATATGCAAAGCACTGAGTTTTTTCCCTAGTACTGGAAAAATAATAAAATACAGAAAATGCACACATTCTAGAATTTCTACACTGGAGAACTAGAACACTATAATCTAGAGAGTGCAAATGGGCAATTTTTTTTTTTTTTTTTTTTTTTTCGAGACAGGGTTTCTCTGTGTAGCTTTGCGCCTCTCCTGGAACTCACTTGGTAGCCCAGGCTGGCCTCGAACTCACAGAGATCCGCCTGGCTCTGCCTCCCGAGTGCTGGGATTAAAGGCGTGTGCCACCACCGCCCGGCTATTTTTTTTTTTTTTTTTTTTTGAGATTTTGAGATTATAATAATTACATCATTCCTCCCGGTCAGGGAAATTGACATGGTGATAAGGGGGCAAAGATGTGTGTTCTACTCTGAATATTTGATCTTTTTATTAGGCTGATTTCGAACAAGCATCCTCATAATACAGGGGCTAAAAAAATGTAACCGTGAGACATTGGATATCTGCAAGCCTGTTTGCTGTTAACCGTGGTTCTTCCAAGGAGGAGGAAATGAAATGAATCACTGGACAGTTGTCACCTCTTCCTGGCTTGGGGAAGGGTCATCAGGGGACAAGCTTTAGTCAACACCATCTTTTGTTGATGAGAAACAGGAAGCTGGAAGAGGGTAGGTAACCTCACTGATGGGTGTGTGTTGTCACAGATAAGAGCCTAAGTATTGTGGTGTGCACCCTGAAGGGAAGGGCAGAGAGCCAGCCACAGAGTCTTATTCTCAGTGGGTGATGTTGGAAGCAGGTAGTGTCTTAATGCCAGCATGGAAAATCCAGCTAGAGAGAAATGCCTGTGCTTTTTTGACCCAAAGCATCCAATAGTCGTAATTCCGAATTAGTCACAAGCTAGGCCAACAGAGCTGAGACAGGAACTGAAGTTTTTTGTTTGTTTTTTTAACCTGTGATCCAAATGCTTGTAATATTTTCTAAATTGCCCCAGATGAACCTTATGTGGCCAGAGCTGAATGATACTAAGTAAGACCCACTGTGTTCCTGAACATTTATCGTCATCAGTGTGTGTGTGTGTGTGTGTGTGTGTGTGTGTGTGTGTGTGTGTGTCTGTCTGTCTGTGTGTCTTGTGTATACACAAGTGCCACAGCATGCATGTGGAGGTCAGAGGGCAGCTTTGTGGAGTATGTTCTTTATTCTACCTTCCACGGGTTTCAGGAATTGATCTTGGTCCCCAGACTTGCACAGCAGCACCCTTTACCTGCTGAGCCATCTTGCTGATTCTCAAATCCTTTTTAGAGATGTTACAAATCTGTGTAACAAAACGAAAAGATGTGAAAGTGGATGGGGACTTGGTGGGTGGATGGAGGATTGGTAGGGATAGGAGGGGGATAAGAGGATGTGGTGAGTATGACAAGAATGTATTATATTATTTACACATGTAAAATTCTAAAAGAATTAGTTAATTTTCTTTGGTACCCACCCCCAACTCCTGCCATGGAATTAAGCCCCAAAGATGGCAGTGCTGCATCCCAGATTATACTCTAAACGTTATGCCTTTGTTGAGTGTTCTTTTTGGAGACCATCTCATGCATCCTAGCCAATTTTAATTGGCTACATAGATGAGCTTGACCTGGAACCTCTGATCCTCCAGCCTCCACTACTTCAATGCTGGGATTTTAGTTACGTGCTACTAAAGTTCTGCATACTAGGTAAGCTCTCTACCAAGTGAGTCACATTCCCAGCCCACCCCCATCCCACCACATCTCTCTCTTCTCTCTCCTCTTTTTCTAGGTCTCTCTCCCTTCCCCCACCCCTGCTCTTCTGAGGCAGGGTCTCTCTATGTAATCTTGCCTGTCCTGGAGCTCACTGTGTAGAGCAGGCTGGCCTCCAACTCAGAGAGATCCTCTTGCCTCTACCTCCTGAGTGCTGGGATTAAAGGCATACACCACCATGAAGGTGAGCTCTCTCTTTTAATAAATAGATTTTCTCTTCTTTTCCTTTTGTTCCAGTTTCTTCCGTTTTGGTGTGAATGTGTGCTTGTGGAGGGGAAGTGTTGAAGGAGGGGAAGGGGTTTGGTCAGGATGAGACAGTGATGACTGCTATGATAAGGTCTCTGTTTTAAAGAGAAATTAGCAACATCCATCATGTTGTGTAATGCAGACTAAATTCTTGATGCTCCTTATTGAATGAACTGAACACTGGGAAGGTACTCAATTTACTAAAAGGTACAATGTGTGCAGAGTTCGGTCTTTAAACAAAGTTGAAGTGCTCAAACTCCTTAAAAAGTATCTCTTCTTTGCTTGGGTTTTGTGGTACACACCTATAATCCCAACACTTGGGAGGCAGAGGCAGCAGAGACATGAGTTCAAGGCCAGCCTGGGTTACCAAATGAGGGGTGAGCTCCAGGCAGGCGTGGGCTAAATAGTCCTTGTCTCAAAAAAACACAAAACAAAACACCCTTAATAAATGTTCAGTCAGAATTTGTCGGAAAGCAAAGATAAATTCATGTGTTCATTCCTCTGCCTTCTAATAGAACTTCCATTTAAAAGAAATGTATGAATAGCTGTCTAGCTACCCATGTGCTTTTTGGCTTTCACACATTGATGTAAAGAGTTATGCTGTGGAGGCCCACAGAGGCTCCCTAGTAAGGTCTTACTCAAGGTCAGAAAGTCTGAGCTTGCTTTACCCAGCAGGGCTGCATAATAGGATGATTTGTCCAGGGCCTGGTTACTCAGTGTTTTGAAGGGTCTACACTTGGCTGTACATTGTGCTTTGATCTTAAAAGAGGGAGGTTTTTTGACTCTCTCCTTGGTAGTGAATAAAAAGCCCATTAGAATAAAACTCTGGGCAGCTGGGCATTGGCCCAGGGCCCTCCCAAAGCTATTCTGTGTCTCTGTCTTTCTCCCAGTCTAGGCCTATATTTCTATCTTATACTTCCTCATTCTTCTCTCCTCCCCTACAAGAATGCTTTGACTCTGACATTATGCTAATGATGTTCCTGTACCTAAATGAATTTTACACAAGAAAATAAAACTAATATAAATACAGCATGATGTATGTATACCTGGTGGAATCTTTTTTGTGAGTTTTTGGGATTTCTGTAGCTGAGTTCATGAATGAAATTAGGTTTTAGTTTTCTTTTCTCAGGCTATATTTTCTGGATTATGTTAGCATCATAAAATGATTTGGGATGCTTTTATGTTTTCTGAGACATTTTATATGACAGAATATCTATCCCTTGGGTTTTCATGAATTTATCTATGTAACCACGTTGGCCCACTTCTCTTCAGAAAGAATTTCATTGACAACTGCTTATTGCTTTTGTGGCAATAGATTTGTTCAGTTTTTCCCCCCTCTAACTCATTAACTTCTTTTCTTTACATTTTTCCACTCCCCCTCAGACTCATTCAAGTCTTTTAATCTTGACAATTTGCTAAGATATAACAGTAGGTTAATATTTTATTATTCAAAAATCTTTGTCATCTTGTTGCTTTATGTCCCCTATTTGTCTTTGATAGACCTGAGCCGAGGAAAAAACATTTTCTCAAATCCTCAAAAGTGCAGGCAAATGGATGGAACTAGAAAAAATCATCCTGAGTGAGGTAACCCAAACCCAGAAGGACAAACATGGTATGTACTCCCTCATAAGTGGATTCTAGATATAAAGCAAAGAACAATCAGACTGCAACCCACAGAACCAGGGAGGCTATATAGCAGGGGGCACCCTAGGATGACTGTGGCTTATAATAAGTTTCGCTTTTACTCAATTGCTGGGCAAGCCTCAATGAAACATTTCACAATTAGGATAAGAATTTATACTGTATCAAGCTGATAATAGAAAAATAAATTTTAAAAAGTGGAAAAAAGTATCACAGTGTTAATTATAAAATTTACACACATATGTATGTGTATATGCATATGTACATATATGCTGGTAAATGTGCACGCATATTTGCAATATATGTGAACAATAAAAATAAAAAAATACTTTGAAAAACAATTTGGGATTACCATAATAATGTTCCGAACAAGTATCTCTATGACCAAAATATTCCATTTGGATTCACATATGCTTGTGAGTGTGCGTGTGTAAATGGACATGTACAGGAATGCTCAGTATAGTATTATTGAGAACAAAACTGAAAACCGACACCATCAACCCAATAGATAAATAAGAGCATAATTTAAAATAGTACTATAGATGAAGTATTTGCTTAAAAATAAAATATATTTTTTTAAAATTAAAAAAAAAGTTTGTTATTAGAGCAGACACCAGAATTACTGGAGGGCTGGCTTCCCATGTACAGTCCTTGGACTCTACCAGTCATAGTTGAGTCATTATGCTTTTTATTGTCTCCCCTGACTCCCTGCTGCCTCGTGTGTGTGTGTGTGTGTGTGTGTGTGTGTGTGTGTGTGTGTGTGTGTGTGTAGGTTAGAGCTTGACTTTGGAGAGTTGATTCTCTCCTTCTACCATTTGAGACCAGGGGATGGAACCCAGGTCATCAGGCATGTTGGTAAGCACCTTTACATCCTGAGCCATCTTGCCTGTCCTACATTCATATGTACATATTTGTATGTATATACATACTTATATATTCATGAAATCTTATATTTACATATTATAAAAAAATCTATAATTGAGGAACTAGGCTTACTTCGTAGATGCTGGTGTGTCATACTTGGACAGATGTTTGGTGCTGTCCTGGCATGGTTCAGTATGTGGTGTGTCATGATGTGGACAGATGTTTGGTGCTGCCCTGGCATGGTTCAGTATGTCCCCCTTGTTTTTTGTCTTTATTTTCTCCTCCTTGCTATGTCAAAGTATAATGTATATGCTTTTTCACTCTCATCATGCTTTCCATATTTTTTTCTGGCTTACTATTTTAAAGTTAAGAGGAAGAGGAAGGTATGTTTAAAAAACTTCTATTAATAGCCACCTTAAGTTTAAAAGGAACACAAGCGTATATTACCTCATTCATTCATTGATTACTGTAAGAGCATCAGGACCTTTTAGAAATGATATTTTTAAATTTTACTTACTATTGGAGCCCACCTAAGTTTCCTTGTGGCTTTACCCAGCAGGACTGCATAAGAGGTTGATTGGACCACGGACCTGGGTACCAGGTGTTTGGAAGGGTCTACACTGGGCTGTGTCTAGCAAGGGAAAGGTCCTTTGCCCCTCCCCTTGGCATTGTTATGAAAATCCCTTTAGAATAAAGTTCTGGGCCAGTGGATAAGGATCCAGGCCCACCCAAGGTTATCCTGTGTTTCTATCTGTTTCTCTCCCCTCTATATTTCTACCTAAGTCTCTTATTCCTCATTCCTCAAGAGTCCCTGGGGTAAAGAAATGTGGGAGCTGGTCCCCCACAACAACTTACTACTCTTTTTCTCTGTTCCTATTTGATGTGTGTGTGTGTGTGCGCGTGTGTGTGTGTGTGTGTGTGTGTGTGTGTGTGCGCGCGCGCGCGCGCGTGCGTGCGTGCGTGCGTGCGTGCGTGTGTGTGTGTGTGTGTGTGTGTGTGTGTGTGTTTGTTTGCAGGCATGTGTGTCCCATGAGGTATCAGTTCTTGCCTTCCACCTTGTTTTTGAAACTAGTCTGTTTGTTGTCTGCTGATGTATACACTGGGATAGCCAGTCACAAGCTTCCTGGATTCTCCTGGCTATGTCTCCCATTTCAGAGGAGCACTGGGGTTATAGCAATATGCTAATATACAAGACTTTACGTGGGTTTCAGGGAGCTGGGCATAGTGGTTCACACCTTTAATCCCAGCACTTGGGAAGCAGAGGCAGGTGGATCTCTGTGAGTTTGAGGCCAGCCTGGTCTACATAGTGAGTTCTGGAACAGCCAAACATGCATAGTGAGACCAGACATGCATAGTGAGACTCTGTTTCGAAAAACAGACAAACAAAAACCCCCAATACTCCCCAATAAAAAACAAACAAAAGTACATGGATTTGGTGGATTTGAACTCATATCCTTATATGTACAAGGCAGCTATTTTATTTATTCAGGAATCTTCCCAACCTCTTGTTGTTTTTTTTTTTCTTTAAGTTTAACATAGGATCTGTATATGTGAGAATGAATCCAGTTTTTATAATTTTCTTATTGTTGAGAATGTCATACTTGTATATAATGAAATACAATCATATCCATTTCCCCAATTCTCCCCTTCTATTCCCCTTTATGCCCACCAACACATGGTCTTCCCCACTTCATGCTTATTCTTTTATTTATTTATATTTTTATAACTCACTAGATCTGATTAGTGCTGCCAATTATGTACATGGGGGTGGGGCCATTCTCTGGAGCATGGGAAATCTACCAGTGGCCATACCCTTAAGGAATGATGCTCCTTTCCTAGCTGGTATCAAAATCCATTAGCTCCTCACTAAGGGGTGGGGCCCGGAGAGCACCCCACCCATCTATGTTGGAATCCTGCCTGGTTTGATCTTGTGCAGTTCTTGTGTGGATAAACACAGATGTTGTGAGTTTATGAGTATAAAAACTGTGTTATCATCTTCTACAGTCAGGACATCTGACTCCTTTTCCTCTGGGGTCATGGGTGGCAAGTAGCGGTCGATGTAGATGCCTTGTTTAGAGATGAGCAACCTTGTAGGAATATTGCTTTTATGTATAACTTTTCAAGGGCCCTTGCATACCTGCCACTGTTTTCTGTTGTCATTACTAAATGAACCGTGTTGTGGAATATTATTTTAAGATATGTTACATTCGTTTATGCTGTGCAATAGTTGTTTAATGATGTAAAGATGTATTGCATTCCTTTATGTTGCATTTGTTTAACTTTGTGAAGCTGTCTAAAACAACTGATTGGTCTAATAAAGAGCTGAGCAGCCAATAGTGAGGCAGGAGAAAGGATAGGTGGGGCTGGCAGGCAGAAAGGATAAACAGAAGGAGAAACCTGGGGAGAGAGAGAGAGGAGCAAGAGAACAAAGAGAGGCGGACACTAGGGGCCATCCACACGGCCACCCAGTCACCCAGCCACAGACTAAGAGTGAAAGTAAAATATACAGAAGTAAGAAAACAAACAAACAAACAAACAAAGCCCAGAAACAAAAGTTAGATGGGATATTTAAGTTAAGGAAAGCTGGCTAGAAATAAGCTAAGCTAAGGCTGGGCATTTATAAGTAAGAGTAAGACTCTGTGTGTGATTTATTTGGGAGCTGGGTAGCGGGCCCCCAAAGAGTAAGAGTGAAGAGTGAAAACAACCAACAACAGAACCATGTGTGTGGTTACGTTGTTCTTGCATTACAATATTGCTTCTTGATTTCTGGCCGGTTTGAAGCCAGGTTAGTATTTCTGAGCTCTGTAGCCTTCAAAACTTTTTTTTCCCCATTGATGCCTTTAGCACTCTTAGAAATTCTTCCACTTCAAAGACAAGCTGTTTGTGTCTGTCCCTGTGTGTGTTATCCTTACCGCCCTTCAGTCGGCAGTAGGCACATCCCCAGCCTGCCAACGTGTCCTCCTCACAAAGGTTTCTTCCATTTCATTTCTTCTGTGCCTTTCTAAGCTATCTATGGGGGGTAATGGGGGGCTTCTACCTAACACCCCCTTTCCCTGTTTTCACCCGTTTGTCTTCTCTTTCTTCCAAACAGAGGTTTATTTCCTGGTGATTGGTTCTGGTTTGTCTCCTTATGAGTCTCATGTTCTGCTGTTGAATTTTTAGTCTCAGAATCCTATGTGAAATCTGTCCTTAACAGTTCTTCAAATACAGAGCTTCAGCTGGCCCTCTCTCTGTGGCCACTGCTTTGCAAAACCTCATTTCTTCTGCCCTGTTTTCTGGAGAGGTACTGAAAATACACAAGTGAGATATTCTCTCTCTCTCTCTCTCTCCCTCCCCCCTCCCTCCCTCCCTCCCTTTCTCTCTTTCTTTTCATAATATTTTATTGATTTTTTGGGAATTTTCCCATCTCTCACCAAATCCCCTCCAAAACCAGCAATTGTGGAGAGCTATACTTGAGCATCCTTATCACAGTTTTTAAGAGATCTCTTTGATGGTCCCCTGTCTAGGCTGTTATTTTTTGTGGGGGGTGGGGAGGTAGGGTTACAGAAGCCTTCTATGATCCTTTCTCAACTGTGAGTCCTCAGTCACCAATACCATGGTGAAAGTAGCTTCCTTGCCCTTTACAGTCAGCAGGAGCACCGATCATGGCCTTCCCCATGGTTTCTGGCAATAGCTTAGAGCACGGGCATCCACATGGTCTCTAGCATCTGCATGTGCCATGGACCTCACCATGGTCTCCAGTGGCAGGCAGTACATACTACTGGATAGCAACATGACCCTCTGCACACAGACACCACCATACTCTCGGTGGCAGCACAGATCAAGAACATCAACATGACATTAGGTGTCAGGACAAACAATGGACATCTGCATGACCTTCGTTGGTAACTCAGGCCACAGACATCAACGTGGCCTGGCTGTTATGGGACCACTGACATCCACATGAACCTCAGATTTCAGCAAGGCCTAGGGCAGCGGATCACAGATACCAAAGTGGCCTCTAGGGGCAGCATGAACCTGAACCATAGAGGTCTTTCCAGGAGATCCAGGAGAGAAAATGAACAGTTAGTTCTTCATCTCAGACCTCCTGTGGTTGCTTAGAAGCAGGGGGATTGGCTGGGCAGTGTGTTTGTGGCCTGAGTCTGTGAAAGCTCCAGGCAGCTGCACACCACCCTGCCTACAGGGGAAGGCTGTTGAGCTTGTAGGCTGCAGGCTGTCCCCCTGTCCCATGCTCTCCATCTCCCAGCAGGGCAAGCAGCACAGGCTGCAGCCTTGGGTGCTCCATGCTGGGTACCAGTCGGGCTAGGACCGGCTCTATTCCGTAATGACATGATTCTGTGGGAGCTCCTGCTGCCCCATATTCTTGGTGCAGGCGGCCCCACGGCTCTTCGTCATTCCTTACCACATTCTTCTCTGTTCCTCCATCTTCTTTTCCAATTTCATGAGTCTGCTTTATAACAGCATCATGCCATAAGACTTGCCTTTTTTCCTACCTTAGTTGTTCCAGAGCTAGTGCAGGCCCTGCGGACTCCTTTCCTGTCACCATGTCACCCTTCGGAGCCTCTATGGGTCTCTCAGACTCCTTGGAGCTCGGAGGCAGGTGCCAGCGGCCGGTGACAACTTTGTTTTCCCTCTAAGCTTGCTTTCTTATTTAATATCTTCTTATTAATTTTTTTTCCCTCTATGTGGCCCAGGCTGGTCAGGCAATCCTCCTTCTTAGGCTCCTAAGAAGCTGGAACTTCCAGCCGGCTCCAGCATGCCCAGCTGAGTCTTTTTAAAAAGTAAAAATTATTCTTTATATGTGTGTGTGTGTCCGTGTGTGTGTGTGTTTTAAAGGTGTTACCATTTATTTTTTTCCGTTCCTCTGTGCACTTGGAGAGATTATTTCACACCTGGAGTCAGGTGTTCTGAGAATCTTCGTGTGTCCCCTCCTCTCAGAGTAGTTCCTCTAGAGCTAGAGTGCTAGTTGACCGATACCAACATTTCAGGTCGAAAATTCTGAAAGTGAAAGAGGCGGTGGTGGTGGCAGCGGCGGGGGGGGGGGGGGGGGGGAAATGTAGTTGTGCAAAGTGTGGCTGGAGACTTCTGAGTTCCCTTTTCTCCCCTTGTGTCTGTGCTGCCAGACTTCACACCCAGCATCTGTGTTTTTGCTCTGACCCTGACACCTGGTCTGTGCTGTCGCTGTATTCAATGCAGGAAAAGGCCCTAAGAACACTTTTGATTTTCAGTGTGTGGACAGAGGTGTGTGAATCATGAGCCTTTCAGCACAGCTGTTCTGAGTTATGCTAAATCGTGTGTGTCCCATCTCCCCTGGCCTGTCCTCACTTCCAGCTCTCAATCTTACAAACCAAGCTCCGTTAGTGGAATTCTGCCAAACACCCTTTATTTACTTCTCACAATACTGGAAATTTTTCTGATGGTGGGCCTGTTTTTTAAGGGCCCCAGTGTCCTTTTTAATTAGGTTCCACATGTAATATGTCCATGAGAAATTCGTCAGTTTTGGCATGTTGGTATGCTTCTTTGGTTTAGAACTTTCACTGTTGGTAAAGGCTGTCCTATGCCTCTCTATTTATTGGTCATTGAAGTTAGCATTCTGAGACGTTGTTGTCTAGTCAAATGAGGGGAAAAAAAAACAATGCAAGGATGTAGGGAATCACGCATTGCTGTATGATAATACTGTTTTCATCACTGTGTAGATCTGGTCCTTGCGAGCCCAGAGGGCAAGAAGGAAGTGAGGTATTATGCCCAGGTCAGTTCCAGCTGACAGATAGCAAGTTTCCTCTTTTCTACAAAGGACCAATTGCAGGGTCAGGAGAGCCTTGTCTTTTCATAGCTCCCTGACATGAAGGATTAAGTGCAGTTACTGAACTACTGTGAAATTATAATAGTGACCTGGAGCTGACTCTGCTCGGGGCAGCATCTTCCTGAAATGTATCTAGGGCATAAAAATCAGGAGAATGTAGAAACTCTTATTATTTTTTTTCATGACTGAGGTTTCTATATATTTTTTTTTGATGTAACATTTTCCAAAATCTGTGCATCCTTATAGTATAACACACTACAACTAGGGTTTAGTTTGTGTGAGGATGTGAATCACATTAGGATTAAGTACCCTTGAGTAATTTAGCATGATACCCTTAATAAAATGCATAACTGCAAGTTAAACTGTGACTTTTCCTTGAGTTTGCTTAGGAAATCATAAACCCTCCAGTCTGTGAAATTTAGTATCCCATTTAATATTATTATGATGGCAATAAATACTTAGGCAATTAAATTTCTTAAACATATGCATTTGATGAATTGACTTTCTTCTGGTGGCTCTTGGCCTATTGTTTATAAGAATGTCTCATAGGCCTTAGATTTTCAGGTGTTTTACTCTATTACAGAAAATTATAGCTATGCATTTACTTCAATAGATTTAGCCGTTGGCATGGAGGATCTATAATGTTTTTCAGTAGACTCTAGCATACATAAGCTTTGTGCTAATCCATAAAGCCTTCGTAGGCACACCCACTTCACCACTCCCACCCTGAATTAATCTTGTCTTCATTTCTGAAAGAAAAGCCATAGGAAAGATTGGTTTGTCTTTAGTAGTTAATGTAAGTGAGCATATTATTATACTGCTCTGCTTTAGTCATACCCTTCTTGACTGTATCTTGTTGCCTGTTTCCTGAACAATTTTATTAATATTACTATTATTATTATTATTAACATGTCAATGGGCTGTATTAGCAAGAATAAAAAAGTCTTAATCACCAAATTTGAATAGTTGGATATACAGTAGACTTGTGAAATATATTCATTGAAGCAGAGTTCAGAAATCAATGGTTGGAGGTTGTTGAGATGAGCCAGCAGGTAAGGGTGCTCCCTGCTAATTCTTCTGACATGAGTTCTGAATAAAGCGAGGTCATGACTGCTCCAAAATGTGGTTGAAGGTAAGGGTTTTTTTTTATTGTAGATATGAGGGAGACAACAGCCAGAGTCCAGTGTAGGGAGAGAAAGTAGTAGACTGAACATGGCCAGTCGACTGAACCGGACCGTGAGAGGAGAGGGCGAGGGGGAGAGCGAGAGAAGAAGAGAAGAGAGAGGGAGCAAAGGAGGAGAAGAGAGAGGACCAAGAGAGCCACGGCTGTTCATGGCTGAAATGGCAGGACTGAGAAACTGGTGGGAAGGGAAGCCCCATGGGCTGGAATAGTTCAGGACAGGGATGGGGTGAGTAGAGTTGAAAGGAGCCAGGAAGCCAGCCTGGACTCTGTAAGAGGTGTACTTGTGATGCTGAGAGAGCCTGGAGCCCAGCATGTGCTTTGGGATGCTAAGATGCACCTCAGTTAGCTGTTTGTCCCAGGTTACTTTTGTACCTGAGAAGTTCAATCCCTGGGACCTCACCATGGTAGGAACTTAGACGTGACTCCAGGTAATAGTCCTCTGATCCCCACAGGTGCCCCTGGGTATTCACAAGAGCAGCCAAACTAAAGCAACAAACAAACAAACAAACAACCCAGATGTTGTTTGGATAATGAGATGTGGGTTTTTGCTGTTGTGGCCCTCACATACATATCTATCTCCAAGTGCATTTGGTGTGCCCTTGCACAAGAGTAATTTGTTTTCAGCTTGAAAGAAAAACTGGATAGACTTAGAATTGCTAATTTCTCTTGTAAGCAATTTCTGAGAGTGATTTTTGATTCGAATGTTTACGTTATGTGCTGATCCAATCCGCCATAGCCTCTCTCACCTGCTCAAATGGCCACAGCCAACAAGACTAGTAGCATTTAATAACTCCTGGGCAGTGGGGTATGGGCCTGCTTCATGGAGTGACACCCTGTGAGCAGAGGTTCCAGCAACCGGAGAGCTGTTTGAGCTAGTACGTTAACCATGAGCCTCAAGAGTTAATTCAACTTAAAATCACTAAAATAAGAACTATAGTCCTCCCAGTAAACAAAGGTCAAGAGCTCAATAGCTGCTCTTAGGAAGTGTCTGCCCTACCAGAACACAGAACATTCCCATCACTGGAGGAATTTCTACTCTGATTGTACTGTAGACAGAGGGAGTAGCTGGCATCAGTGTGGGAGGTGGGAAAATTCTGGCTGCTGTGAGGTGAACAGTATGTAGTTAACTTGCATTTTCCAATTGTACTCTCTCTTTAAGAATAAATGCAACTTGTGTTCCTACTTGAACCAAAAGCTAAACCAATTGATGTATTTTCTTAAGAGAACTCTGGGATTTAACAAGTCTTTCTAGTCTACTGTGGGATGTTCTTCTGTATGTCAAATGTGTTGCTCTGATTGGTTAATAAATAAAGCACTGATTGGCCAGTAGCCAGGCAGGAGGGACAAGGAGGAGAAGAATTCTGGGAAGTGGAAGGCTGAGTCAGAGAGAGACTGCAAGCCGCCGCCAGGACAAGGAAGATGTAAGGTACCTGTGAGCCACGAGCCACGTGGCAAAGTATAGATTAATAGAAATGGGTTAATTTAAGATAGAAGAACAGTTAACAAGAAGCCTGAGCCATTAGGCCAAACAGTTTAAATAATACAAGTGTCTGTGTGTTTATTTTATAAGTGGGCTGTCAGACTGCCGGGGCTTGGTGGGACCTGGAGAGAAAACTCTCTAGCTACACTAGTCTTTGCCGAGTGTTAGTGAGCTCTCTACCTGTTGGTACAAACTGGGAAACAATGTTGGGACAGTGAGAGATAGCTGTGCTATCTAAAGAAAAGAACAGGATCTTTAAGAACTAGTTAAAAACTTGCCCCGTGTTTGTTTGCCTTTCCTTTCTTCCATTTTTTTCCCTTTCTTCCCTCCTCTCTCTTCTTCCACCCCATTTTTTTTTTTTGAGATAAGTTGTCATATATACCAAATGAGTTTGAATCTCTAATCCTCCTGCCTCCACCCGAATTGCAGGCAAGTTATTCCATCCAGGTCTTTATGGGTGCTATGCAAACTCTCTTGACAGTTGAGATGTGTCCCCAGTACTTTATAGTTTTTTTATTTAAAAACTTGAAGGTGGGGCCTTTTGTGTGTATGTTTTAAGTGTGTTTTGGGGGTTTTGATGTGTATGTGTTTGTATGTGCGGTCTAGAGTTTTTCTTCCTATAATTTATATGCTGTATTGTTGTTTCAGTGGGAAAATTGAGTCCAAGTGAAAATTTATATGCTGCTTGCTTGCCTCTGAACTTTCTCCTGCCTCTCTTCTCCTCACAGTTATTCCTGAGTTAGTTATATTGGTTGTCACCAGGGACGACCAGCTTCTATGTCTTTCTGGCAGTTTTAGAGTCTTGTTTCAAATTATATAGAGGCAGGCGTTTGACAGTGATTTGCTACTATTCAACCCAATGTTATTTTGATTGTATTGCAGTTCCTGATAAAATATCTGTTGATTTGCAATAAATAATTAATATCTTTAGGACTGTTGGAGTTTCCCAGGTAGTGCTTTATGTCTCGAGAACTAAAGAACACTTGTCTAGCCTGTAATTTATGCTCAGCAAAATGAGAAAGGATATTTCTTTAGCTAAGATATTAATGCTTAAGTCCTAAAGTGGGCCCGAGAGATTGCCCCCCCCCCCATTTTCTGAAAGCAGAGGTAATGTTTCTCCCTTGGCAGTTTCAGAGATGAACATTTTAGGGAAATATTTTCTGGGTCAGGATAAGAAGTGCCCACGTCTTTTTGTGGTATAAAATTTATAAATGGTATGTTTTAAAATATTACTTACTGGTTAGAATCACTGTTGCCCTGCCAATTGTTAAGAAAAGCCTTCTTGACTAAGATATTTTCACTTCTCTTATTTTCTGAGGGACCATCAAGAGTTATAAAGAAAGGAAAATGAATTCCTCTCAGTTTAGATGTCAGTGTTGAAAAAGAAAAAGTAAAATAAACAAAACAAAACAAAACAAAACAAAAAACCCTTATAACAGTATAGCTCCAGTATGCTGGAAGTTAATTTCTCATGGCTGAGTTCTGGTCTGGGGCGGATGAGGCCCATCTGAGCATTCTCAAGGCCAGTGTTCATCTCATGTCTTCGATGGCTGTCTTGCCTTCCAGGATGATTTCAGCTGGAAGCTTGGCCAGGGAGGGAGTGGTGACCCCAATTTTCCTTCAAAGGCAGGACCCTGGAAAGCATGTTTACTGCTTCGACATCCTCTTTCTTACTGGCTAGCGTGTGATCACGTGGCCCTCAGAACTGCTGAGACCACTGAAAAACAGCTTTTACTCAAAGGCTGTTCATGCCTTTCAGCAGGCACAGTGTTCAGAGCACTTATTTCCACTGTGTCAAGTACTTGGTGTCCATTCAACTCACAGAGCATGGTGAATCTTCCCACCGGTCACACTGGCACTAAAATGATACTAGTAAACCAGAGTTTATTTCCCTGCTAGTAGAAATAAAAGCGAACCACACAGGAAAAAAAATAAATAAAACAGAGCTCCTGTGTGAAATAAACAAAACAAGAATCCCATTGTCAAGAACCCATAATCAAGGCAGAGGACACCTTTTGAGACCAGCGCACCAAACACCAAACTAGTGTTCAAAGAAGACATGTAAAACAACCTCGGCTGCTTTGAGGCCTCACGGAATGCATGGCGTCCTAAAGAACTAATCATGCCCCCCTGACAGGTGTTTTTTTTTTCATCATTTCAAAAAGAAAAAAAATTATTGTTAGTAGAGAATAAAAATGCTCTGCTCGAGGCCAGCTTTCGTCTCCCGCCGCAATAAAAGCCGGTGATAGCTACCGATGCTCACGTTTCTCCCACTTGCAGCGGCGCTGTGGTTGAGAGAGTAAATGTACCAGCTAGTGGAAAGAGTCTCCATTCAGCCCATTTGCCGGTTATTCTTGTTTTGATTTTTTCTATGTCCTCTTTGTAAGCTTTGAGTGTCGTCAGTCTCTAGTTATGTGTTTGGCAGATTTTCTTTTTCTTTATTCTTCTTTAAGAGGCTTGCGTTCTTTCATTTGGAAAGGAACTCTGATTTAGGGAATAGAACAGGAACTGGGTTGTCTGTGTGCAGGCATGAAACCTGATTTCTGATTCCCCAAAGAAGGGCTGTCTGTGTGTAGGATGTTTATATTGTTTATAGTGCTACAGCTATAAATGCAGATATTGATGAATTTATCTTGGCGTTTTCATGTTGGCGTTTTTTGTTTGTTTGTTTTGAGACAGATCCTAGCTTGGGTGGTCTCAGGTCCTGCCAATCCCCTTGCTTCAGTCCCTTGAGGGTTGAGATTGCAGATGTGAGCCAATGACATCCAGTTCTCCCATGTTGCATTTGCAATAGTACCTGTTGTCAGTTCAGGTTACTTTTGCTGCTGAAAACAGGGAGGGCTAGCTTGTGAGCCTTCCTGGTGGGTCTCTGCATCACCAGATGGTGTGGTGGTGGTACCCTTCTCCGGGGAATGGTAGCTAAGCATCTTGACTCCTCTCTGGATGTTGGCTGGATTTCAAGCCACCTGTATTTTTTTTTTTTTTTTTTTTTTTGGTTTTGTATCCTGCAGGGAATTTAGTTTGGAGAATAAAATTTGATGGATAAATATTTATTAAATATGATTTTTAAAGGGTACCTTCAATTGTCTGATAGAGGGAACAGCAAATCCACTGTGACATCATGATGCCTCTTTGCATCCTTTGTACAACCTCAGGGAATGTCCCATTTATAGGTTATATTGCCGTTGGAGCCAGTTAGGCTTGTATTGAATGAGGTCTGTGGTCACAGCTTTGAAGTGCTATATGAGTTGTATACACACACACACACACACACACACACACACACACACACACACACACACATATATAGTTAGGATGACTTTATTATTTGTTGTTGAATATGGAACACTTGAAGGTAGGAGAGGACATAATAACCAAATCAGAAGAGCATGAATGAATCTTCCTGCCTTGGGAAAGTAGGCACAATGGTTCTCCCCATTGAAATCAGTAGCAAACCTGGTTGGTTATTGGAATCGGCTCTAGGCGTTTTTCTTTTGAAAACATTTCTGCTGAAACAAAGGGATGAAAATGTAATATACTGAGGACAAATGCTCCTTCTTATGGTTTGTGCTTTCTGAAATAACTCTCCAGAGGATGCCTTTTGTTTTGGTGAGCCATCTTACAGAAGACTGAAAATGGTCCATGCTTGTTTTATTTAATTTCTGCTTTTTGATATAGAATCTTGCTGTGTAGCCCAGGCTGGCCTTGAACTCGTGGCCTGTTTAGCCCCTTGAGTGCTGAGATTTGTTCATTTCTAGGTTTCCATTCTGTCATGCATTCCGGGTTTGATCTTTCCAGGTAGCCCAGACCTGTGGCAATCACAGACTTCTGGCTGTGTCAGCCTCTCAAGTACAGAGATCTCAGGTGTGAGCCAGCATACACTGCACACTAGTGAGGATGTTCCAATGACCTGTCCTAACTAATATATATATATATATAGTGTCTTTCTCAAGTTCTTTCCAGGTGTTTCTCTCTTGTTTGCAGACTTCTCGTAGCAAATTTCCCATTCTCTTTCTTCAGATGCCTCTTTGTGGCTTTCTTCTCTCTGTGCAGGGGCTTCATTTCCCAGTCCCATGCTGACCTTTTGCTTTTGCGGGTCCACAACTTCCAGTGGCTGGCACATTGCTTTTGTTTGTGTTATTAGCATGACAGCCTTTCTCCCTGATTTGCCTTGCCTGTCCCGATGCTTCCCATTCCTCCAAGCTTTTGCTAAGGCCCCCTCTCCCTCCTGTGTTCTCTGCTTCAGAGAAAGTGATAATGAGTTGTGTTGACCCCATAAATTCCTGTGTGGGACCCACCATGAGTACTAGTTATGTAAACACGTGATTCAATTTTATTTTTAGCAAATTGGAAAAGAAAAAGAATCATCATTCATCCTTTTTAGCAATATAAGGATTGCATTTGATGATGGAGATTGCCTTTTTGTTGTAAAACAATATATAGTTTTATCATCACATCTTTTACTTTTGGTCAAGTTGCACTAGGTTGTTCCTAGTAATATGCAACATTAACACCCCTACAATATTCCACGTAACTTAATGAAAGCTGTCTCATTACATTCCCTCATTCCCCAACCTTGCAATGATCTGTGATGGACACTTAGGAAATTTAAATATTGAGCCTTTTGTTCCCCTTAGCATCTTTTCCCTGCTTCATCGTGCTAAAGGTCACTGGATGGTTTCTTTTATTGTGCTTGTCTGTCGATTAGGAATTCTTACACTGGCTGACGCTTAATGGCTGAGTTGTTTTCTGATCAAGCAATACGACAAAGAAGGACATTCAACCAGTGTCATGTAGGAAATGCGGAGGAGTCCTAATCTTCTGGCAGAATAGAAAGTATCAATAGGTTTAAAATGGTTACAGTGCTGGATGGTGATGGATGGGAGGAACCAAGGAGGGGGAGGTTGAGAAGGCCAGATTGGTATGGATTCACAACATGCCCCCACAGTTGGGCATGGTTGCGCATGCCCGGTGGAACCTAGTCACCTCCACCTAGTCATTTCTGGGTGTAAAACATTTCGAGTGACCAGGACCCCGTGGCTTTGCATGGTTGTGTAAAGCCTGCAGCGCAACCATGTTATCTATGCGCATGCATGCGTGGAATAGCCACATGGGCCTGTGTGCTCAGGCGCGGCCCAGCCTTTATAAGCCGGTGCCATGATTTCCGGCTCCATCTTTACTCACGTGTCTTTTCCACAGGCCAGTGCACATCTGTCTCTCTCCCTTATCTTAATAAAACCCTTTTTAGTGGATTCTGTCGTGTTTCTTGACATTTCCTCACAGGGTAAGAGCGCCGCAAATAACCAACACAGATACCCATCCAGTAGATGATGAAGAGATACTGAAGTTTTTAGGCACCTGTTGTCAGTTATTAAATAGGATCTATTAAATAGATAATTCTAATGTAGTTACTTATGAAAGATAACACATGAGAAAGTTTCATATGACAAGGCTTTTTATGTAAGGAACTTGTATTTACTGTGAAAAATTTGATATTCCTGGAGCAGCTGAACTTTGTAAAACCTATCAGTATAAGTTCAGGATTACTATCTATGTGTTTTCAAAATTGTGAACTAACAAGTGGCAGTTGACCTGAAGTTGGGACAGTACGTAGGACCCTTTCACAAGGTTGTTCATGGTAGTTGTCGTGTTCCATGTCAGAGTTGGGGCACTGATAGGACCTCTTAGTTACAGTGTTACTTTAAGAGTTAGGCTGAACCTTTAAGGATGACTTGTTTCCTAGCTTCTTTTCAGTACCATTTATTTGTAAATATTTAGATTACAGGGGCAACTTTTTTTCTAATTATTTGTTTTTAATCTTTTCTCTGTCTTTTAGCACTTCTTTGCCCACTATATGATTGATTATTATTAATCTAAATTGCATATTGAGTTCTGCTTGAGAAACCTTTCTCTTTAGCATTTAATAGGGAATTGCTGCTTGTTGGCTTCCTTAGGACAGTCTAAGAGTGAACTAATCTGTCTTCTCATTTTTAAGTGAATTTAATTGAATTTGGCAACGTCTAAGAATAAATAGTTTTTCCAGCTTTGAGTGAACAATGATAACATATTTTTTTTCTCCTTTCTGTGCAAAACATGGAGTGCATAGCACTGTGTTAATTTTCGTGGAATATCTCACAACCATGTTGTTGTGTGACAGCAGGAAGCACCTCTTTTGTGCAGGTTACAGTGTGCAGAATTTGCATGCCCATACGTGTGGTGTGTATGATCCGTGATACCATAGACCCAAAGCTTACCATCATTTAAGAGGAGTTAAGAGTTGGCTTTTACTTCAGGCAGGGTCTGACAGAGAGAAATTAAGAAATGTGTTTAACTTATTTTGTTGTTGTGAAATGTAAATGGAAAATAAGTTGTTGACCTATGAGAAACTGGAGCTAACACTTTCAGTTTTGTGATCAAGTTGAATTCATATTCCCAGTGGCAACTTGTAAAGACAACTGGGAGCATAAAATGGAACTGAATATTTAAAGAAAAATGTTATATTTTATTTTCCTTTTTTTACTGTGTATCTCCCAATATGCTGATATTTTTAGATTTTTAAAGGTAGTTAGTAGGTGTCCCAGGTACAAACATTGTTGTTCTCAAGTTGCAGTCTCTTGTGTGGAGAACTTAATTGGCTTGTATCTTGGATTTTTGCTACAAAGACAGTTTCTATTGTGGAAGGTGAAACCAGGATAATGAATGTTAGGTTTTATTTTGAGTACCTCGAATTACTTTCTCCTTTTGAGTTATCGCAGAAAAATATTGCCTTTGCAGTTTTAAATATTTTGACTTAAATAACTTGAATGTAACTATCATAATCGTCTTTTTCACCTTCAGGAAAGGTGAAAAATTTGCCAGCTTTGGACACGACCTAATGCGATAGACACAAACAAACAAACAAATAAACAGCAAACAGGACAACATGAGTTGGGGTTGATTATCAAATCAAAGTTAATAAGGTTCCAAACTCTGAAAATATTCCTGCAAACTTTTCCAAATCCAACTTCTGCCGCTATCTTGCAGGGCGATGAAGGCAGGAGTTTTATTGCTGGGAGAAAGGAAAAAAACAACAGTCCTTGAGCCCGTCCTGAGAAAATGGCTCTTTGTCACACTTGAATAGAGGATGTGTGTGCAGTTCGCTCTTTTATTATTTCTCTCAATGGAAAAAAAATTAACAAGTTGGCACTGGTTGTACAGATTTCTTTTTTGTGGTGGAAGTACTGGGATATGGTGGGAGAAAACCGCTGCCCATCCTAACACAGAGATGCTAATTGTAGTCTGTAATTCTTTGTGGTTACCATTGCGATGTTCTTAGCTGCCTTTTTTTTTTTTTTTTTTGCTTCTCCAGGACAAAAGTGATTACTAATTGCATATCATGCTGCACTGAAGAAGTGGGCCATTTGGTTTTCCTTTCTTTCTTTTCTTTTTTTTTCTCCTTTCTTTAGGAGAAGAAAATGGAAGGGAGATTGAGGGGTTTAGGCCTGCAGCTCATCCTTACAAGCCTCAACTGCTTCTCTAATTTGCATGGGTACCTTGGGCATTGTACTTCTGGGCTCTGGCAGCTTGACCCCCCTCCTTAGTGTAGTGACCCCTGTCATCCTGCTGTTCATTCCTGGGGCCTGTTTAATGCTAATTAGGCCTTCAACCAGTTGCTGTTTACAACTGCGTGCTTTGGAAAGCAGGGCTCTCTCCAAAGACCACACTGGTGGTCTTAGACTGAAATGGTAAGATTGAAGACCTCTGGGCCCCAGAGAAAAGCCTCTTCACATTTCTTTTTATTGAGAAATATGTAATAATCACATCATTAACATAAATAAATAAACAATGAAGAACTGAGTTTTGACCTGGATGCTGTTTGGTGATGGTTGGATGCTCTTTGGAATTGCTTTAGTTCTTGACTTCGGGGTCTGAAACAGGTCATCTCAGGCATCCTTCCCACTGTGAATAAAGCTCCAATAGGGATGTTAAAACACACAGGGCAGCTGAAATGGCTCCCAGTTTAGAAATTATTTATGTAGTCATTATTGCTGTTTGAGTGAACTAATGGATCAAAAACAACAATGAAACTCTGTGGCCCTTTAATACATGATGTCCTTTGATTTCCAGCTTTCTCTAATCTCTATGGAATTTTATCAACATTTTGGATGAAAACTTTGCTGGTCTTCCTGGATCTGGGGTAATGGGGGATCAGGAGTACTGTACAGATCCTCTTTCTTCCTGCCATTCTAATTTGATGTTAGCCAAAGTAGTACAAGAGGCTTTATGCTCTCTCACGAGAACTGCTTGTGGCGCTGCAATCTAAAATAACACCTTTAGGGGCTCAGTGCTGAGGATACTGCTGCACCGCACAGTCTCTTGAAAGGGGGACACTGGAAAGTCATTGTCACTTTATTGACATTGATCTTCTTTATTCTTCATAAACAAGTACAGTGTGTGTAATCGTTTAGGCGGGTTAGAGCCAAGGGGTACCACCAAGTCACACCATGCAGCAGAGCTCACATGGGAGTTTTATTGGGGGCAAGGTTCAGAGTGGTCTCTGAGTGAGAGCAGAAGGAAAGAAAGAGGCAAGAAGGGCTTGCCTTTTATAATGGATGTAGCGCATGTTCATGCAGCTCTACTTACTATGGTAGCTACAGAGTCACATCTTGGCCGCTGCTGATGACATGTCCTGCTAGGTCGCTGAAAGCAGGCCAGTGTAAATGTCTCAATGCTAACAGTGTTTGTAGTTGCTAGTGGAGTTAGAATACTGAACGTCATCATGCAATTTTCAATCCTGAGTAATTTCTAAACAGCTTCATTTTTAATTTTGATGTGTGGCACATTTATTGCAGAGAAATTAGCAAACATATTACACATCCTTTTTACATAACGGTTCGTGGAGTTTATGGAGAGAATGCCTTCATTTTGTCTTTCATGGGTGTAATAAATCTTGTGGTGATAGGATACTTGGCTTGGTAAACTTGTTTATGTAGTTTCTTTAACAATGAAAATGGAGTATATTAGAATTTTTGATTAGAAGTGTTCCAATAAGATCAAATGAGCTCAGAACTGAATTCATTTAAATAACTTCCTGGTTTTGGGGTTGGGATTAATAGGTACCAGAAAGCAAGTAAGATCAGCTATTTAATAAAAGTCCTTAAAGCAATACACAGTATTAGAAGATTAGTCATTTCTATGTTTCAGACTTTAATTCTTTTCATAGTTCTTTCTCTAAGAAGTTGGTTATATGGATGTGTGTGGGTACCTGTGCATGTGAGTGTGTGGAGAGAGACAAAGACAGATAGATGGAGTTCGTCAGATTGGCTTTAAGTACTTTGAAGGTCTCTTCCTTGTCCTCTCTTGTCTTTTCTTAGCACTCTTCTTCTTTCTTTTACACATAAGCATGAAGAAACTGGATGGAGGCAAACATCTTGTTACCACTGATTGGAAACTAGGAGATTTATAACCCAGCAAGTAAAACCATGTGTAACAGGTCTTTCCTTGGACTGCCAGCTCCCAAATAGTGACATGGAGACTTCCTAAGTATAAAAGTTTGGCCTTAGCTTAGGCTTGTTCTCAACTAGCTCTTCAAACTGAAATTAACCTGTTTGTATTAATCTACATTCTGCCATGTGCTTTTTTACTTCTCCTCTGTACCCTATGCCTGACTTCTTCCATGACTAGTTGGTGAATCTCCCACCTCAGATTCTTGCTCAGAGTTCCCATCTCTGCCTGGAAGTCCTGTCTATCCTCTTCTGCCTAGCTACTGGCTGTTCAGCTCTTTATTAAGCCAATCAGAGGGGCCTCAGGCAGGTGAGGGAAGACAGAGACACATCTTCACACAGTATACAAAAAGATTATCCCCACAGCCATGTCTGGTGTGTAGTTGTGACTTTCTTTAGTGGGTCACTGAATTTTCTTTATATCTGAATGCCTATCCTCCTAAGCAGAAGATTTTTAGGATTTCATCAATGCTTTGATAGGTCAGGAGAATAGTTAAGTGGAAATCTAATCTAAGGGGAAAGAGCTCACTACCAAACTGCCATTAACTATAGAATTTACATTTTTTTTTTCCTACCCAGTTGCAGAATCTTCAAGGAGATGACTTTTTTTTTTTCCTGGGCCTTGCTGATACTCTGTGCCGATT
Organism: Peromyscus californicus insignis; assembly: GCF_007827085.1. Taxonomy (NCBI): domain Eukaryota; kingdom Metazoa; phylum Chordata; class Mammalia; order Rodentia; family Cricetidae; genus Peromyscus; species Peromyscus californicus. Next base: position 23,160,211 of record NW_026294535.1, on the reverse strand, counting down.
TCATAGATATGCTACAGAACACGAGGAGTGATTTTTGTTTTCAGGTTTAAGTTTCTGATGGAAGGGAAGTAGAGGAGAAATGGTCCTGTCTAAGGCAGCCACTAGCCTCAGCTGGCCCTCTCCAATCCTGACTGTACTAGGAGTACACCTCTGTCCTTCTTCTGTGTCACCAGGCTATGATAACTGAGGTGTTGCTAACAGCGCTCGACCATTTACAGAGCAGGATGCAGGAGGAGGATGCCAATTTGGGTGGCGACCAAACTATAGTACTATTTTTTTTATATACTACTACAAAAAAATGGAAACAAAACCAATGATATACCAGACAAAAGTGGTACCTCAATTGATTGCCCTGCCATCAACTCTTTCTCTTTGGGGCATGGAAACTCCCTGTAAAGGCATGTGCTAGCAACTGTAGCCTGGAGAGCATGGGCTACGTCACAGGAGGGCCTGTGTTCTTTGAGAGTGGGAGAGGTACATGAAGTTGACCAAGTTTGCAAGTGTTAGGTGTCATGTGCCTGCTCTGTTCCCGGGACTTGATAACATTGGTTTTCAAAGCTGTCGAAAAGTTAAGAGAGGAGCCAGGTGGTCATGGCACACACCTTTAATCTTAGTATTTGGGAGGCAGAGGCAGGGAGGTCTCTGAGTTCAAGGCCAGCCTGGTCTAGAGAGCGAGTTACATAGAGAAACCCTGTCTTAAAAAAACAAAACAAAAACCCCACAAAAGAAAAGAAAGCTAATACAGGACAATATTTGATTCTGCACCATGTTCTCCTATTTTATTGCTAGAAGGTAACGGAAGCAGGGTTCTGGGCTTTCTCTTCAGCATTTAACATAAGGCCACCTCTAGCTGTAGGCCAGGGCTGGATTCCCTTAACTTTCATCTGGACGTCAGAAAGTGGATAGGAAATGTGGAGAGGTTGTTAGTGTTTGATCAGAGTAATTCTGTGCTTCAGCCTTTGGTGTTTTTGTTTTTAATTTTCCCAGTCTATACTCAGGGAGAGTTAACGACATATTCATTTCCTCCGTGGAGAATCTGCCTTGTTACTCGATTCTGCCCTGAGGCTTCCTGCACACCATTGATTCTCTTCATTGGTTTTTTTTTATTTTTATAATTCTGATCCAGCTGTTTGGAGAGTGTATTCAGAAAATAGTCTAGGTTGTAATTTTTGTGTCTTTTTTTTTTCTTTCTCCTTTTTCTTGAACATCCAGTTGGGAATAATAAGAGTGCATAATTGAGGGCTATTACTTGGCACCAAGGGGAAGAAGTTTGTCCTATCTTTTTGGAGATTTTGCTTCTTTTATGAGGCAGCCATTTGGGCGATGCATAGCGATTCCCATCAATAAGAAGAACTGAGTTTTGTTTTTGAGGCTGTCTTTAGGGTTTGGGGAGGATTTTTCTAAGTATCAAAACATTAGCTGAGACAGATTTTGAGGAGAAAATTCTGGTTTGCTTTGATTGCATCAGAATTGCAGAATGCTACTAGAAGGGATTTCTCCATGTTTTATTTAGGTCCGAGCTTTCCTGTATCCCTTGGGATCAGTTTCTTTGTTTAACTTGCCTTATTGGCGGCGGTTAACCTCTTTCTTTTGAAATAGGAAAATACCTTTTATAAAATCTGTTTTACATTTGGATAAAAAAATATTGTGAAGTGAAGGAATCTTCTAAATTATTTTGAATTGTTATCACTTATGCTTTAGAAATCTTTTTCTTAAGACAGTTGTTTATCTTTATTGGTATAGTTTTCTACACGGTTTTTGGAAATTTTGAAACTCAGTTGTTAACATGTAACACAAGCTTAAAACTGTTGAAAATTTACGACTTATTGGTTTGATAGAGAGAACTGTTCATTCTGATGGATGGAGTTCACTCTCAGGTACACAAAAGTTCTTTATAAAAGCAATACTTGTGGTTTGTATGTAAGTGCATATGTATGCGCATGCACACATATATATTACGTGTATGCATTTCTGACTATTGTATTGCATATGTAAAGCAGACTTTCCATGGTGGGGCAAGCACTTAAGACATTGACTCATCATCTGTGCCCACAAGGTAACTAAACCTGGGATAAAGACCTAGCACCTCTACCTTCCTTCTTTGTCTGTCTCCTTCACTTGGGTTACCTGTTTACATCTGCATATCTACATGTTAATCTGTGTGTCTGAATTATTTAATCTTCCCCCTCCAAGGCTGAAGGCACAGAAATAAATCATTTTCCTAAACCTACATTCACCTTGGATTTTAGTACCAACAAGCCTTTCTAGGACACACTGTCCCTCAGATGAGGGTAAAGATGCCCCACAGCACAAAAGTAACCATCTCTCTAGAGCCAGAGTGATCCATCTCCCTATGACAGTGACAAGGGCCTGTTTCCACCACTTCATAGGATCACAACTGAGACACCAATTGCCTGACCATAGCTGGAGCAAGAATGCCTGAGAACGCACACTTGGGCCGTGGTGGTGGCACATACCTTTAATCCCAGCACTTGGGAGGCAAAGACAGATGGATTTCTGTGAGTTCGAGGCCAGCCTCTTCCACAGAGTTCCATAAAGGCTAGAGCTGTTGTTACAAAGTGAAACTCTGTCTTGAAAAACCAAACAAAATAAAACAACAACAACAACAAAATCATGCCCTTTGCTCCTTTCCAAGTTCTTAGTTTGTTTAAACCTAAAGTTCATTTTGTATACTGAAGATGGACTTGGGGTCACTGGGCCCCCTTTTCTGATCTTCTCAATGTTGCCACATTGAATACATCTCTCTGTTCTTTAGCATTGCTCTTCAGCGTATTGGGGACACGTGGGTGAGATGAGCTTGTTGGGCCTGCCAGGGCCCTGGCTTTCACCTTAAACACTAGTTACAGTTTGTCTGTAATTTTGCAGTCCCAAAAAGCCTTTTGAGTGGGAAGACTGATATTGAAGGTAAAAATGACAGTCTCTTATTGTGAAGACTGCTGTGTGTACTTGAGGCCTGATTTCCTTGACTACTTTTGAATTCTCCAATCTTCTTGATTCCAGAGAACCCCCAACTTAGATCTTATTCCTGATCTCTAGAGTATTTGGTTCATTTCTGCAGATTTTATTTACTATTTGCTCAGACAAATGCATTGAGGAGAAGTTTAGGTCCCTGAGTCATCTTTAGGAAACACTGGACTTTTTATTGACAATGGCCACTTGCTGTATCACCTCCTCTTTGGGTTTGTAGCTTCCTTCACAGCTGCTGCTCACAGTAATGACTATCTTGAAATGCTTTTCGTTAGGTATAAATAATGCAGAAGGCTGGCCTGCCATAGCTCCTCGGTTCTTGTCTGGCTAATGTCTTTCTTTCCTTGATTTTTCTCTGTTCCAGTCGCTGGTTCCCTTTTCATCAAGAAGCACTAGATCAGTTCATGTACCAATCTGCCTGTGTGTAGAGAGTCAGGAGAAACACAGAGGACCATTTCCACCCCCGAGTTTTTATCTGGGAAGGAATTACAGTCTAGTGAGAAATTGTAACCGTCTCACAACTTCCACATGATCTGTAGAGATAAGTGTGCACACTCTCCCTGTTTAAATATCAGTATGCTGCAATCAAGATCATGGGGACAAGGTATGGGGTTCTATTCTTCTCAGAAATTCCAGTGATTCTCTGGGCTAGAAGTGAGGAATCAGATTCCTTTTATAGTCACGCTATTCATGTTCACATCGAGACGAGGGATGATGCTGTATTAATTTCCTTCAATTTGTACTTGGGAAATTTTCTCTGGCTGCCATTCTTTATAAGAGTATAGATCTGTCAGTATTTTGAAATACTGGTAATGAGTTAGTCTTAACATGTATAAACAGACTCTCCTTTACCCGGAGTTTTTTGATTCGGGGTATTGCTCACCGCATCTCCTTGTCTCCTACAGTGTCTGGAATTGGAGTCTTTAAGCGGAGATTCTTGAGCCCCTGAGAGCTGCTTATGGGAGAGATTTTTTTCTTAGACTCTTCCTAATACCTTGCCAGGGAAACAGCTCCAACACCCAGGAATGCTGTTAGAGAAGTTGTTTTATTTTCTTTGTGAGAGCATTCCGACTCATCGTTTATGCTATCGTTGTTTTATGTATAACATTTCAAAGCGAGTCTCTCATGCATACCTATTTTCCTATTACGAGGTAGAAAAAATGAAAAGTGCTTAATTTGCTGTATTCGTCTTCATCACGCCATGGAAGACAGTACAGCAAATGCAATTTGCATTTAGCATTCCCATTGTTGTGTTTGTTCAGTGAGCTCGATCAGGCAGTTGATTCTAACAAATGTCATGTTGGCTTGAGGTGTGGGGCTGTACGTTGTCCTTGTCCTTCTCAGTACCAATGAGTAAAACTGTTTTCGTGTTTTTATATTCACAGTGTCCTTAGGCGATTTCTGCTATTTTCTGTAGTTTGGGGTTTATTTTATTTTTTCCTCCCATGAGCTAATTTTGAATGTTGTCGGTAGGGTGAGATGGGTGAGGAATCTTTATTTATAAACGATCATTAGACACATTTCATGAATTGTATTTCATTCTATGTATGAGGACTTCTTGGCTGTTTTAACTGTTTCTGGTTTGGAAAGGGGGGAGTTAAAGAAGTGTGGGTACTGGTGTTCAGGCTTGCTTCATCCAGGGGTTTGAATACCACAGAATCCATTTATATGCAAATGAACCTATAGGATCCCCCTTGGTGTTAGTACTTGGGATACTTCCTCAGACTTCTCTTAGATTTCTTAAAATCATCTTTTGCAATTATCTTTGACCTAATCCATTTTACCTTATCAGCATGAATTTGTGTTTTTGCATTTCTCTTAACCACTAAGGAATATTTACCAGGCAGTACAGTAGCCTCCCTGTAACAGTGGGCTAAGTATTATTGTTAATTTTGTCTTACTCCCTTCTCACAGTGCTCCCCCTATCTTAGGTGATAGTGTAGTTTCCAAAAGTGTCATTTGACAAGAGACGGGAGCAGACTTTTCAGTTTCTAATATTGAATTATTTTTTCATGAAAAGTCCATCCGGAGTGTCCTTAAAGAAAGTTAGAGTTGCTGTATCTTCAATGTGAAGTGGTATAGATACTCTGCAATGTAACATTTCGGATGTGTATTTTCAGTAATTGCTTCCTATTTGGGGGTTTGGCTTTATTATAGCAACATTCTTTGACTCCAAGGATGGCAAGACAGTACTTCTGACACTTAGTATTGTTGTTACTGAATAAAGGAAATAGTGGTGTTTTTGTAAATTCAGTGGGAATGTTAAAAATTTATATAACCCTTTAATCTATATGTAACTATAAGCGAAACTGATGTTAAGTTGGATTTTTATGTATGCATGGCTTTCCATTTTTAGGGCCACCTTTGGTAGTCTGGGGACTTTAGTAGGAGCACAGTGAGGTTGATTGGCAAGTGGTTGACAACTTAAGGATTGTAACTCTTCCCCCCCAGAGTCCTCTCTTGCCTGTGTTATTTTGACTATACCTGCTTGCAACCTGTTTGCCGGCAATCCACCACCTTTGTGATCTCGTTAGCATCAGCCCACCCTTTTTCTCATCTGTTAAGTTATGTTCTTGCTAATATGAAGGGAAAAAATTGCTGAATAGCTTACTTCCCTTTCTCCCCCGCACAGCCTTCTCAAGCCATTTTCACATTCAAGAACTCAGGTCCCATCCTTTATTCTGGCTCTGGAGCACCACTGGAGACTGTGCTATAATTTGATCTTCACCATCTTAGGTCATCCCCAGAAGCACTCCCCTGCTCTTCAGGTCTCAGCCTGGCTCTGTCTCTTCCCTTAGTGCTGAAACTCCGAGCTGCTTTTCTTCTTTTCCTTTGGGAACCAAGAAGTTCCAAATTGACTTTAAGGGAAAGCCTGTCCCAGATTTCTGTCACCAGCTGTCCCTCGCTCACTTAAGTATGCTCCTTCGAGATGATAATTCATCTCTGTTCCCCAAATGATTTACTTGAGTCTCTAGATTTGCTTCTTTTGCTTTTGTTTAAACCAGCTAAGAAGTCGGGGGATACGCCATGTTAAATGAGTTTTCTAGCCTTGTAACCACCAGATGTAGGAGGCATGTGTCATTGCCAAGCAATCGGGATCATTCCAAAGAGTGTCATTGACAAAGGATTGCAACCTGTGGGCACAGATGCAGGCTCTGCTGAATTCTAGAGATTGTCATAAAGAGGGAAGAGCAAATAAGTATAAACATGTTACAGTGGTCAGGAAAATATTTCAGATGGAAAATAAGCAGACGCAGGGCCAGCGAGGATTTAATGTGATGAATTAGCCACACGAACACTGAGCAGATGCACTCAGTAAAGTGTCCTTTCCATGGAGTTAGAAGCAACATTTCACTTGAAGTGACATGCCATCACTGATAGGTAGAGATAGCAACTCTCTGCTGGGGTAAGAAACAGCATAAGCTCCTGATCACCCGGACAGTTGAGAAACATGACCTGTTTGTTAATAGTATCCCCAGATCCCAATGGATGAGCATGTGATTCCTTAGTCTTTCCTTGAATGTAATTTTGAGTCTGTGATGAGATGGGATGGGAGGGGAGAGAATGAGTTTGTTAAGGTTAGAGAGATGGCTGGGCAGTGAAGAGTGCTAGCTGCCGCTCTTCCAAGCACCCAAGTTTGGTTCCCAGTAAGCATGTTGGATGGCTTGCAAGGAATTGTAACTCTAAGTTCAGGAGATCCAAAACTCTTCTCCACCCTCAATGGATACCTGGATACACACAGACACACGCGCGCGTGCGCGCGTGCGCGCGCACGCGCGCGCGCACACACACACACACACACACACACACACACACACACACACAGTAAAAAATAAATCCTTTAAAGGTGTTTGTTGGTGGGATGCAGAGTTTCCTCTATAGGAGTTGGTTCCCTCCTTTCCCCTGTTTTAGAGTCTTGATTTGAGATTTCTCTACTGCCTGTTGTTTGTTCTCACTGGCCTGGGGTGTGCTGTTTGATCGTCCTTCTCATTGTATTTTTTTTTTTTCTGGTGTAAATTCCCTTTAGAAGAAGTGGGTAGTAATTTTCCTCACAAGAAGTAAATGGCTGAACTAGATTCACTATGCTTGAAAAAAAATTCATGACTTTGTTTCTTGGCTCGTTCCCCTTCTTCTTGGTATATTTGGAACATAGTGTAGTAATTGCTGCATTGTAGGACTCCACATAATTGTAGTTTCGGAGAGCCGGTTGAAGGAACCTCTTTCTAGCCCTGAGCAACTGGGGTGGGGCTGCATCACCTCTGTGAGGTTGAGGGCTGGGTCATGTACTTGTGTAGCACAAATCCCATTTGGTCTTAATAATAAAAACCCGGAGTCAAATATCAGGGTGAAGGCTGAAAGATCAGAGAAGCAGAACAGCCAGCCACTAGTTCTTACCTCTATGAACTCCTCAGCCAAAAGGGAGCAGAGCTCCTATCTCTTCCTGTCTTATACTCATCTCTCCCAAGTGCTGGGATTAAGGTGTGAGCCACAACTGCCTGGCCTCTAGTGGCTAGCTCAGCACTCTGATCTCCAGGCAAGCTTTATTTGTGGAAGCACAAACAAAACATCACCGCATACTAGAGTCTGAAGACACTCACTGCTACTAGTAGCAGAGTTTCGATTGCCCTGGTTGGAGGAGGGAAACCTCCCCAAGATTCATGTCTCAAATGCCAGTCAAAGTATTATATATATCCCCAGCTTTAGTCATCGTTAGTGGAAGGAACTAACATTTTAGGGCTTCTAACTAAAACAGCTGACTACAAGTTTAGGGAACTCCTTCTATGGTCCTGGGAAATTTATCTGCAGTGGCGTTACTAAGTCCCTTCCCTTCCGTAGTGACATTTACTGGGAAGAAAAGCTTTGGCATCACTTTTAATTATTTTTTTCCTTTAATGATAAACAGCTTAACTCCTACTTGTGCAGGTTGTAGAACTTGTTATTCAGTGTGGGAATTCATGGGTTGGCCTTAGGTTAACCATTCGTTCTATGGCTACCTAAGGACTGTTTTACCTTTAACTATGCTTTCTCTGTGACTTTTCACCTGGTGAGTAGCTAACTAGTCAAAGCCTGACAATGTCTGTTCCCATAGTATGTATTTCTGGTTCTTGGGTTATTTCCCATGCGCAGGAGTGTTTGGTTCACTTATTTTTGTTCTGGCCTGCAACCTGAGATCCTGCTATCCCAGCTTTCAGAATTCTGGGATTACCCCACCACAACCAGCCCAAATGTTTCCTTGTCTACTTCTCTAAATTCAAACATCAATATTTTAAAGACTAGAGTTTCTTTCTTTCTTTCTTTCTTTTTTTTGAAACAAGGTGTCATGTAGCTCAGCCTGGCCTCGCACTTGCTATATGTGTGAGGATGGCCTTGAACTCCCGATCCTGCTGCCTTTTGGTGCTGGGGTTGCATCAGCATAATGCTGTGCCCAGTTTCAAAGGCCACTGTATTACTACCTTCATCATCCTTGGATAGTTGTTAGGAATGCAGATTTTCAGGTGGTAAAATCTGTGTAAGATGAAGCCTGCTGGTGAATTTGAAAACCACTACTGTACGTAATGAGGTGTGTCTTGGACTCATAAGACCTCCAAATAGTATTTACCATCTATAAAATATTTCCTATTTTCAGTGTTTTTATTTACACCCCATTCAGTATTTATCCTAAGAATTGACTAAGACTTATTTCTAATTAAAAAAAAATCGTTGTTTTTACATTTCGGCGCATTTTTACTTTGAAACAAACACGTTCTAGAAAGCACTATTAAATTAATGTTGATTAAAGTTTCCAGTGACACAATGCAAATGCAATTTATCCCTAATATTTTCTGTGTGGAAGAATGTGCTTTCCTTCTAAATGACTCAATTAGTGTTGCTATCTCAAATGACACTTGACTTAACTTTAAAAGTATTAGTTGTAAGGAGGAATTAATAAGAGCATTTGGAGAATTTTCCAATGCCTTCTTTCCATGCCAGCTCGAGAAGACTTGGGAGTTAGTAATATGCTGTGGGGGTGGGAAGTGGGGGCTCCAGTTGGAACGCTGGAGCTCATTAGCATCTTTCAAACCCTAATGCTGTTTTGTTTCAGATAGATTTATTACACTGTCTTTCTCCACAATTCACTGCCGTGTTTGAAGGCTCAGTTGGAGCACACAAAAGCGATATATAACCCTTGAACCAATTAGCATAGCTTACAATGTTCTCAATAGGCTTATCTACTGTATATGAGACTTGGGAAAATGACTTAACTCTTATGCTTCTTTGATCCCCAGGGAAGTTTTCCAGTGTCGGATCCTTTGTGCCCACTAAGTAAACCTCACATATTTGATTTTCAGCTTTGAGCTAGACAACCTTCTTTACAGTCTGATGGCTTCAAGGTCTGCTGTCATTCTTGGGGGTTGTTTGCATACTTGCCTGGGGTTTGTGGATGTGTGAGAAGAGGGCATATGTGATTTGGTCCTGGGGTCCTGCATTCCCTCAGCTTGTGTGGGATGGGAGCACAGGCTCACAATTTGTTCAGCTAGTGTGGATCCCTGGGGCACGCTCCTTTTTTCTGGGCTCCCCCTTAGCCTTTGTTATTTTGACTTTTCCCTATGTGTCATTGAAATGTGGTTCATCTTTTGTTCCTGGAAAGTATAAATGATGCATGTTTCCCCCACAGTCTTCTCAAGTCACTTAGGATAAAGGGTTTGTGTTTGGGAAAGTAAATTGAGACATATTGTTAGTGACATTCCATGCAGCAGGGAAGTCCTGCTTTGTATATCTACAGAATGTTCATTTCACAAGTAAGTGGAATGTACATCTTGACTATTTTGCTGTTTCATATCATATGGTTTTATTCCATGTTAGGTCAAAAAAGGCACTCATATCATTGTCTTTGAGGTCTGGGTGGGGGACTTTCATTCACATGTTCAAGTGATCTGACTCCACTTATATTTACTTACTTTTCTTTTTAACCTATATTTACTTTTACTTATATGTATTTATTCCTCTTTTATTCCGGTTTGTAAAGTTGGATTTAGCCACCATTTGAAAAAGTATTTCAGAGATTAGCAGGTGAAGATGGAGCACTATCCCCAGAGGTGACTGATTTCAGAGATGCGGTGCAATTGCTCTAAATCATAGTCTTTGCAACCTGTAGAAAAGAGAGGGAGTCGTGGAATCCTTATGAATACTTATACAAAGCCTTTGGTAACAATTTCTGCATTGTCGGAAGCACGCAAGTAAAAGGAGAGATGCTAATAAAACTTTTTGGAAAATAGACAAAAGTTGCCCAGGGTCTCAGGAAATAGAAAGCAGCATGGAATGACTCACTTGAATCACAGAGGCTAAGTGAATTTTATGGTGAGGCAGCCTATTTATTTAATGCATGGTAACTACCATTCTTACACAACTTGTAGCTATATCGTGGTAGCATAGCATTTACTCAGCCTAGTCTTTGTGTCTGAGGGGTAGAACTTGGTTTGCTTTAAATGAGAATGGTTTCTGATGAGGCTGTGCTTTGCGTGCATTGCCTCAAAACTCAGGTGTTGCTTGTATAATGATATTAAGAGTAGAGCCCTGAGAAATCAGGCCAAGAGGGCTTCTCCATGAATGGATTCTTGCAGGAGGGCGGTCTGCTCTTGGCTTGCTGCTGTTGCTCTGGATCCTTGACATTTCACTCTTTAGAGCTGTGATAAAATAATTTTCTCTCTGTATAAATCACAGCACAGAACAAAGACAACAGGTTTATAGGTGAAGATCATGATAAAAGTGATTTTTCCCTGCTTTGATTTTTTTTACAAAATGCTGTAGATTCATACGTTATCAGCAGTTTTGACCTTTAAGAGGTAATGTGTGAGTAAAAGCACCAGACTTGATCTGAACAGCGGAGATTCAGATGGATGCCAGCCACAGAGCAGGCAGTTGGTGTGTGCACCAGGGGTGCGTATGAGAGGCTGGTTCGGGGCCTTTTAAGACGCTGGATTTTAATCACATGAAGTTCAGGGACATTATTGGGAAGAGGCAGTGTTTGTAGCCAAAGACCTGGCCAGATTAATTCAGCCTTGTATTTCAGCAAAAGTGTTGAGAACTCCAGGGGGGTGGGCCGTGGGGAAACCGAGCTGGTTACTAAGGTATCCGGAAACAAGTCCAAAGAATGATTTTATTTGATGTAAAAAAAAAAAAAAAAAGTTTTATAATAGACCCAAACACCAGCTGAAGGCTCTCATGGTAAAATTGTGCCCTTTTGCGCTTCTAGTTTTAGATGTAAAAAAGTTTCAGGAGAAGCTAATGGCATTGCTCCAATGTGTGTAAAGAGCAGTTATTTCTTGTCCTCTTTGTGTATTTTAACCAATTCATCACCTTTCTTTATTCTTGTGTGTGTGTCTGGGGGAGGAAATATAATGTCATCCTATTCCACAGTTTAATTAAGAAGTTGTTCTAAAAATCTCTTTGCTGGGGTGGTTTGTTTATGGAAAAATTAAAACAGTCTGGATATGTATTTAATGCAGTTGCTCTCCATTTGTGGCATATTCAGTTCAACATGCCATTCTCAATATAGAATTAGGAGTGTCCTGTTTGTCCTAAAAAAAAAGATAGTATTTCACAGGAGCTGTCTCTGCAACCACTGGGGAATAGCTTCATCAATACACCGTAAAGAATTTTTGAAACTACTTCATTACACAGCTGCTAAGGAAAACAATTTTTTTCAAGTGAAAACTGATAAATATTGGGGTGTGTTTTTTTCCAGCATATACTAACTCTGTTTGGGCTTTTTTGCTTTCCCGTTCCTTACTCTGTTAATGCAGCATAGTGTCATGATGTGGTGTTTTAAAAATGTGGCCCTACCATGAGTTACAGCCGTGACGATGGTGAGGCGTTAGATGGAGACCTCACAGTCTTCTAGAGCCATTTCATATCCTAGGTGTCATCACAATCCCTTTGGACAGTGTCTTAAGAAAACCAAATGGGGCTCTGTTCAGATCCTGTTGTGCTTAGTAGGTGTGTGGTCTCAAGAGAATTTAAGTTTGCTTCAACATTGTTAACTGTTGACTACTACCTGGAGGGAAGAGCTCACTGGAAAGAAGTTCCTCTCTGTTAGATAGTGTGTTTTAAAGTACTGAGCACAATGATAGACACTTGGTTGGTATTTAATGTGTGTCGATGTATAGAAGTAGTTGAAAACATTTAATTTCATACCTTTACTATCTTTCACTATTCTTGGTATAGCTAAATGCCCATGTTAACCAATAGTATGTATTCCACTTGATTTTTAGGAACTTTTCTTAACCCTGAACTTAAAAAGTTTTGAGTGTATATGCAGAATAATACCCTGCAGTTTTCTGCCTGTTCTATGTCTTTTCTGGCTTGCTTCCAGATGTTTTCTCCCCCATGGATGCTCAGACCACATCAGCACATGCCTAGGTGTGCAAAGGCACACTAAACCCAGAAGAGCCTGTCAAAGATCGATACAGTTGAAATGGGCATGGACAAGATTTTAACCACTGACACGCTAGGTCATACAGAAAATGTCCAAAGTGAGCAGAACTCCAATTCATCTTATACATGGATATCTTTTTTTTTTTAAAGGGAGAGAGAATTAACACAGTGGGATGAATAAGGAGTTCAGTAGAGTAAGGAGAAAAAACACAGAAAGCCTGTGAAAATCATGGGGCTTTGTTTGCTCAAGGGAGCATCTCTGAGCATCTCAGCCTTCTGCATTCCCATGGAGGCTGGGAGAAGGTTCCATCTTCAGATGGTAGTTTGAACAATCAGTTCTTTTGGAAGCCATTGAGAGTTTAGACATGCATGATAAGGTCATTCTGGTAGATGATCTTTAGCCATTAGAAACTGTGTTCACATCTCAATGGGCCAGGCTTGAGGCCTGAGTGAGAAGTGAGCTCAGGAGAGCTAAGCAAGAGATTGGGCAAAGAGGGAATCCTCAGACCACTCATGATCAGGTTTAGTATTTCTTTCAGAGGTCTTACCTAGTGAGAAAGTGCCTTCCTTAGCTGCCTCAGTGAATCTTGGCTGAAACTTTTATCAGGTTTATGCAGATGGAGCATGGTCCTGATCAGCAAGAGTTGGATGTGTTCTGAGTTTGCCTTGGACATAAGTGCAAGTTATAACTGGCCAGGTATAGATTTATAGATTGCCACCCCAGTGAAGTCATTCAGTAGGAAGACCCAGTGTCCTCAACTGTAAAATGAGGAGATGTAGGTTTCTAGTTTATGATTAATGGAAATGTACTGAGATCACCCTGTGAGTCAAGGTAATTAAGTCAAAAAGTAACATTTAAGAAGGACATGAGGTGGCTGAGATGGTTCAGCAGGGAAAAGCTGTGCCACATAGTACTGGCAACCTGAGTTCACTCTCCAGAACCCATGTGAAGGAGGATGGGGAGAACCAACTTTACAAATTGTCCCCGACTCCACACATGTCATGTCCCATGTATACCCCCCACACACACACATCACAAACATATTAATACATCCAACAACTTAAAGTGTGAAGAAAGGTCTATTTGAGATAAGGTCAAATGATGGTTCATGCCATAATTTATGCCAGGATTGGAAACAGTAATTTTTAGTTTTTTTTCATCAATGCAATCTATCCATTTACATATATTTAGTATTTATAACCCATTGTTTATATTATTCATAGCATCATCTCTGTTTTTTCCATATGTTAATCATTTTTAATAACATTGTGGGCATTATGTAAATAATTGGGGGTTTTATGTATGCCCTTGGGAAACAATTTGATGAAATATTTCCCCCTCAGCCTAGACACTACCACGGAGCAATGTGCAGTTCTTACAGTGCTTGTTGTCAAGTGACTCAGAACAAATTGCTCAGAGAAATGGCTACATTGTGCCTCTTCTGTAGTGTCCTGATATGATATGTGGAATTATTAGGAGCACCGTTTTCTTCAAGCATCATCATATATCTTGGTGTCTGTGTGGAATAAGTTCAAGGCAGATGAAAGAAACAAAAGCCGTTGCAAAATCATCTATAAAAAATGTCCCCTGGTATCTCCATTTTCCACATTCTGTGCATTCTCCAGTCAATCAGTTCCTGAGATCATACACTGTGCTTATCAGCCGTTGCATTGTCTGTTGGTGCTTTGCTGGCTCAATCACAATTTTAATCAGTGTTTTCGAAGTGGTTTGATAGAAAGAGCCGAGGCAACACGACGGTGGAAGATTTGATTGCGCAATTTATGTAAAATACTTCAGAACTTGTAATGGTGAGGTATCATCGATGTCCCTAAAACTTTATTCAGAGTTGCTTATGTTTTAGCGTCCTTGCTTTTGATGTAACTGATTCAGTTTTTCTATTAAAATGTGTAAGCCTGTCACTACTTCTGAGAACTAGTATCTAAAGAACAGGCAGAGGAAGTAGAACATGTATATTTTAATCAGGTCCAAACAATGATGATGTTTGCTGGGATGATTGTGCGTCATTTGACCTGTAGTTGATACACTCAGCAAAACCCTTGTTCCATTTGAAAGGCTGGCCAAGGATGCCACCCTTCCTTTTTAAAACATGCAACACCCCCATCTTCTACCCTGTGCAGTTATCTGTCTGGTATCCTTATGATAAAGTATTTTCAAGGGAGAACTGTTACAGAGAATTGTCTGTAGTAGCTACTTATAATTGTAAAATTTACCTTAAATTCTTTTACTCTTGAGAGCACAGATGAGCATCTTAGTCTTAGTGCGGGGATCTGGTTATTAGAGAGAACAGAGGTGCAAAGCCTATCTTGAAGAGACTTCTGCTTCCACAGTGTAGGAGGAGGGATTGTGCCTTGCTCTTTCTCAGTGCTGAGAGGTAGGTAAGTCCTTTCTAATGCAACAGGCATTTTCTAGGGACTGTGTGGGCAGGGAGCTCATAGTAAGAAGCATAGTTTCCACATGTCTTTCACAGTTTTGGAGGGGTGTGTGGTAGCATATTGATTCTGCAAGGCTACTGTGATAGAGTGCTGCCCTGTGGGAGACATAAATGACAACATTCATCTTCCAGAGAGTCTGAAATCAAGGTGTCAGTAGCACTGCTTTCCTTGAGCACTGAGAAGACTCTGTTCTGGGCCCTTCCATCCGCCAACTCCAGGTGGTGTTCTGACAAATTCTGGCATTACTAGCTTGTAGAATCACTACCTGGATTGTGACTTCCATCTTCTCCAGTTGTTCTGTTTGCAAGTGAGCACATTTACTCTATAATGACATCGACCATACTGGACCTTGACCTCCTGATCTCACGTGAATGTGATTATTTCTTTAAAGACACCGTATTTAAGTAAAGACACATTTTCAGATACTATTGATTGATTATTATTATTGTTTTAGAAGGGAAACTATTTAACTAATAATATGAGTCTTGCAAGTGAACCCTTCAGAGTGTCTTATTATGGTATATAACCTGTACCAGTGAGGACTTTGGTGAAGTCTCTTGGTGATTCTTTGATCAGCACACCTGCCAGCGTTACTCTTATTTATTGGTCAAGAGTCCCAAAACCCCTACTTGGTTCCTCTAGCCTTTTGTTATCCATATTAGAATAAATGATAAGATTAGTAGTAATTAAGAATAATTTTGTATGATATATGCCTGTAGATATAAAGTAGGTGATTTAGGGAGTGTGACTTGGTTTCTAGTTTTGTCTCTATTAACCCCGTGACCCTGGTCCAGGCACTCAAATCTCCTACACTCTATCTTCCTCATTGGTCAGCCACAATACTTCCTTCTATAGAGAACTGCTTGTGAGATAAATGAGATAATACTCCGAAAGCCCTAAAGACAGTATCTGGCCTTTTTGTCTAGGTCACTAAATGAGTTAGCAAGACAGTAAACAAAAAGATCTGCTGCCCGTGGCATGCTGGGAAGCAAGCATTTATCAGCAGCATCCCCGGACCCATCTGGCTCCTTACCTTACAAAGTATTTCTTTCATCCATGTCTGCCACAACTATGGTTCCACGATGCTCTCTACTTGGGTTTTTTTTTTTTTTTTTTTTTTTGTCTGAGCCGTTGGTCTCAGCACTTGGCACCCAGCTGGACATCAGACTGCTTTTTTCTCATTCAAGCTGTTTTCACTATTGTGCTTTCAGAAGACAACTCATTTTTATCATCAAAGTAGATTATTGGAGGAAAGGGAGTGAGTAAATTCAAGAATTCTTTCAGGCTCCTTACATAATAGATGCTATCCCACAGCCCCCAACTAACACAGTTTGAGCAGTTTTAGTGTTTTCAGACATGTGAACTTGGAAATATATGATTTAATCTTATTGATGAAATAATAAAAATGAAAAATAAAAAATGATGAAATCCTAGCCACACTCTTTCTTCTTTCTTTCCCAGAGTATAGGGAGAAAACAGGGCTTTTCTGTATTGCTTTTTAACTGGTAGAGTTGAATCTAGTATAAACACATTTTCGTTGTTGTTAGCGTTTACTTGGGAATGTGGTATGCATTTATGCATGGATTGGAGCTTTCCCTGTTGGTTGTAGATTATTATTAAACAACAGAAATGGGGATAAATCAGAAACACACACTGGCATTTGTATCCAAACTTCTACCAACATGTCTGCTGAATGGCTGTATTTCTCTAACTTTTATGCATTTGTTTATCAATTGTATTAAAATCCTCTTAAAAGGGAGGCAGTGGTTTTGACAACTTTAAAATGTTAGCACCATGGTCTGTGAAGGGTTTCTAAGTACATCACTGTGTAGTAGAGGTCCCATGGGAGAGATGGAGGAAGGGTTTAATGAAATGGGGCACAGGACCTGAGGTATTTGGCTAAAGGCATTTGAAGGAGAATTATTCTTCAACTTGGAGATTCAGGGAAATATACTACTACTGCTACTACTACTACTACTACTACTACTACTACTACTACTACTACTGCTAAATCCTTCTTAAAGGCTGAAACTGGTTTTGGCAATAGGATGAAAAAGGAAGGAATTCCCAGTGAAAGCCATGACATACCCCAAATAAATTGCCTGGCTTCATGAATAAGATTTAGATATAATGTTGAAAAGGCAGAGTGAGAATCCATTGTATGGGGTTGGGAATGGTGAGCTAAGGGGCTGAGTCCTGTGATGGGACTCTAGGAGCACATGTGTGTGCTGTCCTGTAAGTTTAGTCTGGAAGTGCAGGGTACTTAGGGGAAATAAT
The DNA here is from genome assembly GCF_007827085.1 of Peromyscus californicus insignis. NCBI lineage: Eukaryota > Metazoa > Chordata > Mammalia > Rodentia > Cricetidae > Peromyscus > Peromyscus californicus. The sequence continues at coordinate 23,143,078 of NW_026294535.1, read as the reverse complement.
CTGGGGAGCCCCAGATCTTGAAGGATCCCCTGTCTTCTTATCACCAGTGCCTGAATGTTGTTACTGAAAACTGGAGTGTAGAGGTAATGGTATGGTGTTTGGGTCATCATAAAACAGAGCTCAACACATACTAGCCAGTGAGAGGAAATTAAAGGCCCACCCAGTGTCTTGACCCAGGATGTCTGCAAAGACTGGGTACCAGTCACAAATTCAAGAGTGCAGGAAGATGTTCCACTTACCCATGTTGACTTGGGATGGTCAGCATGACATCGTGGTATCCATGGAAATGTGAGAGAGACTTGGTGTGAAGGCTCAACATTAGGCTCATGCTTGGTGACAGGATGCTGACAAGATGAATGAGTTCTGTGGGGTGGATGCCTTTGGATGCAAACAGTAGCTTTAGAAGCCCTCATTGTGAGAAGTGGAAACAGAGGAGAGAGAGAGAAGCTGTAGAGCGTAGCATGAGGAGTGCAGCTCAAAGAACAGCAGTGTGGAGAGCACCAAGGATGCACACTAGTGTGCACCACCCTGCTTTCCTCAGGCTGAGGGCTCTGGTCACATTCAGAAGACTTTTTTCTAAAGGAGTCTAGATCAAAAGCATTTCATGGACTTCTTTTTTCCCCTTCACTGAGGATTTTTTGGAATTTCTTAAATGGAAAAAAAAATCATGTGTTCATTTTGTTACTTGAACTATTTCTGAAAGATGTCTTGATGTTTGTAAAGAGAGGCATGAACTGAAGTTCCCAGAAAACACCACCACCACCACCCAAGCAAACAAACACACAACAATAAAACAGTAATAAAAGGAAAACCCAGTTGTAAGCTAATGATAATCCAAGACCAATAGAATTTCTTGATTGTGGAGAGTTGGAATGTAGCCAATCTTTACAACATCTTGGGCTAGCTTTAGTCTGATTAGTCGCCATTCATTGCTTTTTCAAGGTGGTAACAGACTTCTAGCTTCCACTAACCCCACATTAAGAATGTCATCCAGTAAAACCATAGTAGAATTTTCCCAGCTTTGCTTTGATGCACCTGTCTGGTATTTACCCCAAAGCACTTGGAAAATGCCTTAATACCTAATTTCCTTTGGTTCTGTGCCTATAAAAGGTCATGTGACCGACCACTTCCACAATGGAACACACCATTCTGAGCAATGTGCTTTTTTCTGCCTGTGGTGATTCATGTTAGGCTCAGCATAAACTCTCTTATTTCCTTTGATATGACAGCTATGTTTTGTGTCCACTGACGGTTGACTCTCAGCTGTCCCAGGAAACTTGATGAAGCGGTGATGGTTAAATTTTGATTTTAATAACAGAGAGCAGACTTTTATATGGGACACAAATGATGGTGGCATACAGTAAATCGGTGCTCTTTGGGAACTATCTTTTCATAAACCAGAAGATGATTTATAAAGTAACAGTTTAATATATGCTTATTGAAATTTCCATTTTTAGGAGGAGTGGCTTATTCCACCAACGCATGACACAGTGTAGGTATATTTGATATTCTGGGAATATCAAGGTAAAAGATGCAGTTCTGAGACATATGCTATATAATGGGAAACAGGGATGTAAGCACGTAAAACAAAATCCAACCACCGCTGGATAGGCACACAGCGCTCTGAAGTCCTCTAGAGGGAAGATACTGTAGGGAAGCCAGGATTCCTGAGTTCAAGTTAAGCCGCATCAGATGGCAGCCACCAGAATGGTTCACAATTGTCCCTCACTCTTTTTCTGACAGCACGTTGATGTTTAAGATGGGAACAGTTCAGTCAGTTACATATGTCACACTTAGATGACATAAGTAGTGAAGAATTCTGACTGCTTTGGCATGAACGTTACAGTTCAGTTCCTCTTCAATTTGCCCACAGGGAACAGCTAAACAGCGAAATGGTAGCATTGGGCATTTAAATTCATTTTGATTCCAAGTCAAGTGGAGTAAAGGAACATGGCTATAGATACTCTTTAGCACACGGATTGTGTATATATTCTATTCTTGAAAAATGCACCTTTGAGCTCTGCCTACAGGACCATGTTCACTTCGAGAGGCCTCCTGGATATAAGCTTGTTGAATTTGAAGGGATTGTTCAGTAGGTCGTCAAATTCTAAATTACTAATGGAAAATTCAGAAATATTCTAGAAATAAATGTGCCACACCTCACTCATGTGGGGTAGCATGGGAAGGAAGTTTGTGTTCACTGCCAGAGGAGTCTTTTCTTTATAAAAGGATTCACCCAGGGTTCCTTTAATTAGGTAGCTTACCCAGTGTGCTTAAGTGTTTGTTTCCAGACTATTAACTTCTTGACAGAAGATTGGAGAGGCAGAGAGCTTATTAGACCACAGTGTTAGAAACAAACCTCTAAATTTTATTGTTTATAATGGAGCCAAAAGAAAGACAGCTAATTCTTTTCTGTTCACCACCAGTTGTTGGGAAAATGACATTTGATTTTCGTATCAGGTGTGAGTGCTACTATGGGAAAGTAAATTCACCAAGTTTCATAGTTACTTATTGGCCAAATATGAACGTAGATGCATCCAAGGGGGAAATCCATTATGGAATGGCTGCTTCTATGACTGACACACAGAAGAGTTCATGAATCTGCTTCTGAATCCTAGGAAATTATCTCTCCGAGTGTGAGGCAAAATTAAGTGTGAGATAGAATCTACCATCACAGAAATTGTTAATAAGCATCATATATTTGTTTGGAAAAACATGTCAGTGGTTCTCAACCTGTAGGTCAGGACCCCTTGGGGTTGCATATCAGTATCCTGCATATCAGATATTTACATTATGATTCATAACAGCAGCAAAATCACAGTTACAAAGCCGCAAGAAAATAATCTTCTGGTCGGAGGTTACCAAAGCACGTGGAACTGTATTAAGGGGTCGCTGCATTAGGAAGGTTGAGAGCCACTAACGTGAGTAGAGAAGTGACAGATATTAGTACACTATAGATGAAGATGTCTCCTAGCAGACCAATTAAAATTGAGATTTAGCATGGGAAAAATAGAGTATATGAAAGAATAATTACAAGTAAATGAAAATAAAGTGAAACAAATAAACTGTATGGATAATTGAAAGCAGAATTATCCAGCTCTTATTTATAGCTAGCTGCAACTTATTTGGCCTTTTAAAGAGTATCCTTTTGAAATCTTCAAGTCTTATTTGAGACTATGTACTAATGGCTTGTATGGACTTTAATTGGATGCAGAAATTGGCATCTCTAGATTTAGGTTTTGAAGAAAAAATGCTTGTAGCTACTTCTCTGGGGAATAAAAAGTAATACAGAATACTAATAAAAGTTGAGCCAAAATTTCATTAAGATTCCAGATACTTCCCAGTAGAATTTATTAACTAGATTATCTAAAAACAACATGAACTTCTTGGAAAAGTTTCAGAAGTGGAAAATATATGGTGATATTGTTAGTGCACAATACATCATTTCAAAAACTTGTTTTTCTGAAAATTGTTATGTTTTCTTGAAAAATGCTTGACAGTATAATTTTATTTCTCTCTATAAGGAGATAATATGTTAATGACAAGTAACTTGCTTGCTTAGTGCTTTGTAGTTTAAAAAAATCCTTTTATGTTTATAATCGTACTTAATCTTTAAAATAACCATTTAGTAAGAATAATTATTGCTGTCAGTTTGTAGATAGGAAAGTGAAATAGACCATTAAAAAAGTTAATGATTAAGCATTATGGACCCCCACTCCTTCATTTTTCTCATTTATTTTTCAGAGGCTTATTGATTACCTTTACATGCTTATAGGTCCTCTGTTCATTATGGAGTCCAAACCCATCTTTCAATTTCTTTCTCAGTATGCTTCCGCTAGTATTTGTTACTCTTACTTCAGAATTTTCTGATCTATTCCAATAAGCTCTTAAAAAAAGAAACAAAACTAGACAGAGTGTAACATTAGTTTTTAATTTTCTAATGGATCAATTTAATTTTCTCTTCTACTAGAACTTCTATGTACAGCTTATCTTCCTTACCTGTGGTCTCTCTTTAATTTTAGTTGCTCCTTGCCAACTGTGGTCTGAATCTTGCATGGAAAATCCCAGAAGTAAATGATAAATAAGTTTTAAATTATGTACCATTCTGAGTTGTTATAATGAGATAGCAAGCTATCCAAATTCTCCTGTCCAGTATGTAGATCACCCCTCTGCCCTATGTATTTGCACCATGTGTGCTTGTTACCTTTGAGTTACTTAGTAGCAATTTAGTTTTGTTTGTTAGATCAACGGTGGCAGTGTTGCAGCGCTTATGGTCATGTGACCCAATATTGCTTAATAACAGCCTTAAAGGTAGTGGTCACAGGGATTTGAATATATTTATGAGAACTATTAAAGCAGTGGTCCTCAACCTTCTTAATTCTGTGACCCTTTAATACCGTTCCTCATGTTGTGGTGAGCCCACAACCATAAAATTATTATCATTGCTGCTTTATAACTAATTTTTTTACTGTTATGAATCATAATCTGTATTTTCCAGGGGTCCCAGAGGGGTCGTGAGCCACAGTTTGAGAACCACTGTATTAACGCATTTCCTTTAAGTGAAAAAGTGAGTTTATCATTGATATGTACATATGGAGCAGACTGTATATAATTCATAATTCGATGTAGTCTGTGGTTTTGGGTGTCCTATGAGGGTTGTTGAACACATGCTGTGGATAATGGTAGGCTATTGCATAGGTCTTGTAATCAGCCTATTATTTAAAATGCAAATTTCCATAAGCTAAAGTTTTTTCTTTGCTATGTTAAATTGAGATTCGTTAATTTTAAATAAGGCTGATCTAAACACAAGTGTTGAATTTTATTGCACTGGGCCTCAGCTCGTCGTTTTCAAAGTTTGATTTCTTTCTTTCCTTTTTTTTTTTTTTTTAAAAAAAAAAGAATTGTTTCCTGAGGTTTTTTTTTTTTTTTTTCAAAGAAAGGGAAGTGGGTGGGGACAAAGAGAAAGAAGAAAATATTTATCACTAAGTCCTGAGTAAAATAAAAGTTTCAAAAATATTTGTATAATTTATTCTTACCCCTTTTATTTACGTGTATGTATGTGGTGGTGGGGTATGTGCATACAAATGCCTTTTGCTTGCAGAGGCCAGAAGAACTAGAGAGTTACAGGTGGTAATGAACCAGCTGATGTGGGTGCTGGGAATCAAACCATTTCTTTGGAAGAACAATGAATGCTCTTCACCACTGAGGCATCTCTCCAGCCCTCAAAAAATATTTTAAAATTTACATGTGTTTAGCAACTGTTGTGTGATATTTTGTTTGTCTTCTGACAAAGCTTGCCTGGAGATTACAAGTGGGAGCTAGCCACTAGTTAACCATAGAGGCCAGGTGGGTGGTGGCTCACACCTTTAATTCCAGCACTTGGGAGCCTCATGCCTTTGATCCTAGCACTTGGGAAGCTCATGCCTTTAATCCCAGCACAATTGGGAGGTTGAGACAGGAATATAAGGCAGGTGGAGACAGGAACTCTGCCCCATTTGGTCTGAAGATTCGTAGAGGTAAGAAGTCTCTAGTGGCTGCTGCTCTGCTTCTCTGATCTTTCAGGTTATTACTCCAATATCTGACTCCTGGTTTTAATTGATAAGACTAATTAGGATCATGCTTCAAGTAACAGTAAGTGAATGCACTTGTGGTAAGGAAATAAAGATATTACAAGTAATTTGTGCTGGATACAGAGGAGACATTTCAAATGTTGGTTCAGTGAATTTTCGAGTGTTGCCTTTTTATTATGCTTGGGATTGTAGAAACAACATGAAAAAGAAAACTGAGCATATCACAGATCTGCCCGCCCCTACGAATTTAACTTGATTGGGGAAAGACAAGGGTATCTGCATGATTGAGGGAATGAAAGTGAGTGAGACAGGCCTCCCTGACTGCACAGGAGAAGGCCTAAATAGTCTGTTGTGTGCAGATTTGGTAAAGTAAAGGGAGACCTCCCTCTACAGCAGTGGTTCTCAGCCTTCCTAACGCTGCAACTCTTAAATGCAGCTCCTCATGGTGTGGTGATCTCCCCCCCCCCCCCCCCCCCCCCCCCCCCCCCCCCCCCCGCCAAAAAAAAAATTATTTCATTGCTACTTCATAGCTGTAATTTTGTTGCTGCTATGAATCACAATGTAAATATCTGTGTTTTCTGGTAGTCTCAGGGGTCCTTTGTGAAAGGGTTGTTTGACCACCCCCAAAAGGGTTCTTGACCCACAGGTTGAGAATCGCTGTGTTAGAGGATTAAGAGGTTTCCGTAGGGAGATGGTCATTCTCAGCCTGTGTTGCAAAATTTTTAAGGAAGCGTAGAAACATCCAGGCTTTAAATATAGTTACCAGTAGATTGAGGAAATCCTCCAGCTTTGAGATGTTCTGTTCTCACAAACACCTAATCAGTAATTGCAGTGTGTACTGACTATTTTTGTCTCATGTGGCTGACAGGGGTGTGGGGGTGTGGATGGTGGGGGTGGGGGTGGGGAGTGGGGTTCTTTGCTCAGTCTGGGTAGAAACTACAGAAGTCAGGTAGCAGCACCATTTGTCTTTTACGGTGCTGAGTCCCCAACACAGAAGCTTAAAGTTCCAAGCTGTGAGGGCCAGAGGGTTAGGGCTTCTAGCTTTCAGAGTCAGAGGCTTACTGCCCTAAGTGCTTAAGGCAGAAGTTTATTGCCCTGGGCTTAGCATGCTAATGCCCCAAAGTCCCCAAGCTTCCTGTGTCAGGACCTTTAGCTCTTCATCAGCTTGCCCTCTCAAACTCTGTGTAGTGACCCGACTTGCAGTCCTTATGCCCTTCGCTTCTACCTGTGACTCTAACACAGCCTTTTGCATCCCATTGTCCTGCAGCCTCCCCCACCCTTTGCCTTCTCAATACTTCTTGACATCCTTCTCAGTCTCAGCTTCTTGCAGTTTCATGTTTTGGCTTTTGCTGAAGCTCTTCAGTCAGTGTTACACCCCAGAGCTCTGGGTATCAGAGCACTCAGTGCTCAGCTGGTCTCTGATCCTTTGGCTTTCTCTAGTCATAGCTCTGAGCTTTTAGTGCCCTTATCTCCTGGTGGCCCTCTGGAATTCTTAATTGCTTTCTTGCCAATGCTGCTGCCTGATGCTACTATGGCACCAGGCTTTGACTCCACCTGTAGCCCACTCTTCCAGTGATGGAGACCAGAAGTAGGCAAAAGACTGTTATGGAGACTCTGTTGATGCTAATGTTGTATTTGTGAATCCTCCCTTGTAAGCCCAGAGAGTGTAGGAATAGCCTGATTTTTTTTTTTAAACTAGAAGATGGGTGTGTTCTGCTTGCACATGGATTGTGATTTTTGGCTAACTCATCTCCACTTTACATGTGCACAGCATCTGGTTCGACCTGCTAAAGGCCTTGCATTTGTGCCAGTCGTAAGTTTACAGAAGTAGCAATCACAAAGGTTTGTTCAGTCATGGAAGGGCCAGGGGATTGCTTTAGAATGGATAGGGTCTTCCAGGCTCCACTAAGCCCAGCCTGATGATACAAAGCTGTAACACAGCTATCAGGGAGCAGAGGCAGAGAAATGGGGTATTAAAGGCTACCTTGGGGTACAGAATTTGCTTAGGATCAGCGTGAGTAAGTTTTGTGAGAAACGTTGGTCTAGATATCTGAGAAGAGATGTTAATAAAGACTGTAGGTACTTAATGAGTTGGAAGACCAAAATATGATCACTTGGTTATAGGTAACATTTTGACTAAAGTCAATGCTTTCCAGCTGCTGCAGTCAAGGGAACTTGTACTGATTACAGTCAAATGTTAGATTTTGATTTTCTTTAAACTATTGTGGGTGAGATTTTCTTCAGCCTTTTATGCAAAAGCAGTGGTCCCATGAGTTCACATTGCAGCCTGCTTTTTTGTTGTAAACATGGAACCTAATTATCATTTACATTAATAGAAAGATTATAAAAGAAAGCCAACATTTCATAAACAAGATATTGATTCCCGAATTGAGTCTGTGATATCTTCTTTTAATAGGAACCTGAATAGTTTCTAGTGGGATTTCTAATGAAATGGAAATCAATTGTTCGTATTTATTTTACAAGAAATAATTGTTGACCATCTAGTTTGTGTTAGGCATTCAATTATGGACAGGGAGTGTGCCTTGTTCCTGATAAGGACTATACCCATTTGAACTAATGTGACTTTGAGTAATGTATTTTATATTTAATAAGAATTCGCTGATTTGATTGTTCCCTATACATCTTAATGTGTCATTTTGTGTAGATTATAATCCATGTTATTACAAAAGTGGAAATGTAAAAAATGTACACTGTTTATTATGAGGACTGTTCTGAGGGAAGTATGTCAAGGCTTTATTGCTTTCCATGAAATTACATGGTGAGCTTCATATATTATACATTATTTTAGGAATTCAAAATACAGTTATTTGCAAGCACTTAGAGTAACATGAGGTAGCAGCCTATGAATCAATGGACCTTTTATGATATAAAATGAGCTACCAGCTATAGGTGAAATTACTGCGCTTTTCAAACTCATTTGCATCGTCTGTATTATGTTGTGCTTCCTACAACACCTTAGCATGGAATTTTTGGAAAATGTTAGTGCTTCACTTTTCCTTCCCTGGTTTCCACTTCAGTTTACTTATTGAAGCACCAGTGGTAAAATCAGCAGTCACTGCTGTCTAAGGTTAGCTGTCATTGTGTGTTATTTTAACTGCTTCTCTCTGTAATAGCCATGATGTAGAGAAATTGATTCATGAATCATTAAGTTTCTTGGGAGTTAAAAAAAAAGTTATATGGGAAGTGAGAAATTTATTTTAAAGTAACGGCCAAATTGGGGATTGGTATGGAGTACAACGTCTCCTTTCCATGGGAGACTTCAACAGACAGAGCTGAATCTTGAGTAGAACAGGTATTTAAGGTGACATCGAATCAATTCGAAATGTAGATAGAACTAAAAGCAAATGGAGTTTTATTAACTTAATCTATCGAACGTTTCCCGTACCTTTGGAATAGTGATGTCAAAGACAGTTAAGACAGAGTTCTTTTCTTTTTTTATATATGATAAAAGGTTGTCTCTGTAGGCTTATTGAAATCCTAGTCAAGTGAGATGAGATGTTAATTCCTGACTGACTTGGTCTGTCCCTTAACTTTTTTTTTCTTATTGTGCTTTCTTTTCTGTCTTCCTTTGTTTTTTTTCCCCTGAAGTCCTTGAAAGCCTAAGGAAAAATATTAATTCCTGTTTCTTAAACAAGCAATGTGGCAGATCCCAAAGTATGGTTTATTTTAAAGAATTAAAGACAAATTTTCAAAAGTAGTGAAATGACTTATACCTTTTATTTCTAGAATAAGCTGGTTTGATTCTCTTATTAGACTTTTCTCATGTATATGCTTAATTTATTTGCTGGGATATTGTTAAGTCTGGTTTTTAATCATTTTGTGACTAAGATTAAAAGAGAAAAGTCAGGTTAATGTAGTCACACATTCTCCAATCTTGGTATAATATTCTTTACCACAAGTTATTTTTTCCTCTTCATATTTATGATTTCAGCCATATAATACCTGTGACAAGATGTCTATTTAAAATTTTCCTTACATCTCTGACAGATGCGATCTAGTTTTTGCTTGAAATCTTACGTTTGCAGGGATTCAGCACTGTGGAAAGGCAACTTTATTCCCAGGCATCTTTAGGGGGTCCCTTTGTTATGTTGTGTTATAGTGTCCTTCTCCTTTACACCATTCCTTGTGACCCCACAGAGAAGCCAGCCACTTTCTTTGTAGATTAGAGTGACAGCCTTTCAGGTATTCAAGATAAAGATCCCATTTAAAAATTTTCCCCTTTGGGTAAATACTCTATTCTCTTTGTTCAGATATATATTTATTTCAAAGCCTAGCCATTCTAGCCACCGTTCTGTTGAGGTATGAAATTTTGTCAATGCCACATCTAAAATATGGCCCTAAATGGAGCACCACTGTGAGACTCTTGCCTCCCTTGTTCTGTATTTCTAAAGGTTCACAAGCCATTCTGGCAGCCAGTTTACACTGCCTGGCATGGAGAATTTCTTCTTATTCTCTCTTAAATTTTTGTTTCTGTTATCTTTTGTATATACAGTCATTTTTTTGTCTTAGTTTTAAGATTCACTTTAATTTAAATCTGGTTATTGATATCCTGTCAATGGGTGGATCAATTCCTAGTTTCCTGAAAGATTGAGCTCTTGTTTGCCAGTACTTCTGTCTCAGTAGGTACTGGTTAATACTTATTACCCATGTGTAGTACCAGAGCTTGTATTTCATGTGGTGTCATGCTACATTGGTGATGCTATCAGATGGGATGATAAGGAAGAAAATATAGAACATTATTGCCAATGATACAGGATTTTGAGGTACTGGCATTTCTGTTCTCTCAGTAATATATAAGGTACAGATATGGTCACTCACAAGTATACAGATCCTGGTTTACAGAGATCAAGTAACTTGCTCATGGTAACCTACTACTGAGCTGGAGCTCCAGCCTTGGAAGCTGACTAATGTGCCTGCAAAGTTTGTTTTATTATGGACTCTATTAGGACATAACAGGATAGAGGATTCAAGGCGGGAATGTAGGGGAGAGAAGAGGTTTGTTTTCAGCATAGATGAAATGGGCTTTTGAAGATCTCTCTAGAAGAGAAACTCTCACTGTGTAGAGATTGAGGTATAAGCATTCAGACTGAATACTGTTGTTTCATTTGTCTACATAAGCCTGTGAGGAATACAAGATCAGAGGTAGTCTGAAGTGTTGCTGAGCGAAGTGCAATCATGGAGTGAACATGCACTATTGGCAGGTAGTGTAAAATCATGAGTGGCTTTTGAGTAGCTATTGTCTGTAGCTGTCTCATTTCTCAATATCATCTTGCAATGATATGTCGGAAAAATTCTGAGAAAGGAACAGAAGACTCAGAAGGGAAATATTTTGGGGGATGTCTCAAATAATCAAACTAAAAGACACAAGAATCAGAATTACTAGATACTAAAATAAGGGTAAAGGACAGGTACAACAGATGACTCTGTTTGAATGGCTTGCCTTTAAAATCAAGTGAATATTGGATGAAGTAAGAGTTGCAATTGAAAGCAAGCATTCTGCTTTACAGAAGGAGATGCGCTTCATCCTTGGAAGATTGGAAGTTGGCTTTTCAGCAGTTTGCATTTGAAATACTGCACCCAGCCTGGCGGTGGTGGGGCACGTCTTTAATCCAAGCACTGGGGAGGCAGAGGCAAGCGCATCTCCTTGAGTTCGAGGCCAGCCTGGGATACAGAGTGAGTTCCAGGAAAGGCTCCAAAGCTACACAGAGAAACCCTGTCACAAAACAAAAAAAAAAAAAAACAAAAACGAAATGAAATACTGCATCCTAGAACTGTGCAGAAACTTGTGAACAGAGACATAGATTTGAATATTAGTTACATAAAAGAAAGTTCTGAAGTGCATTTGGTAGCAACCCATAGGTGCTTGCTGGGAGATGGGCAGCGTAAGGGCACAAAGGAGGGACGAAATACTGGAGTTGCAGCTTTGAGGCTGGCATTTTCTGAATGTGCTGTGTGAGAGACATTGATCTGATTGCGTTCTGAAGAATGTTGGAAACAGTTTTAATTTACTTTCTTTGTTTGTGTCTCTCCTGGGTTTTTATACTATACTATACTCCTCGTGCGGGTCCACGTCAAACACTCGGTCACCTAGGCAAGATTCTGATTTTATTATCTGTGCCGAAGTTTTAGATTTCCTTTACATCTATCCACCACACTCTTACCTTTTATGCCCTGTTTCATTTAGTTTAAGATGATCATGGTCATTTTCCTGACAACTCCCATTTAAGCCTGCTGTTTTACTGTGCTCGCTTCTCACTGCATGCTTTTTAAAGGTCCTGTTTAGTCAGCTTATTTAGTTTTACCCAGTCTTACATATGCTTCCCTACAGGTTCTGACACTCACCAATGCTTGCTCTAAAGCAGTTTCAAATTCTATTTATTGGTGATTATAAAATATAGCTCAACTTAATGTAGTTTGTCGTGATTTATTTGGGAGTCTTGTGTGGTCCTTACAGTCTTCAAAACCTACAGACTAAAATGCTTTTGGCAATGTATCAGGCATATTAGTGTTTCGCTTATTAATGGCTTATTACATTTGAAGGTGTTCCCAGACCTTCTGCTTTTAAATGCCACGTTTTTAATTTTTAAAAAATTTAGAGAAACAAATAAGAACTCCCCCAGGGCTTGATCTGACCTTACATTTAACATTTACAGAGTAAATACAGCTCCTCTGACATTTAGGGTCAAGAATTGAATTCTCTATTATCTTTGAATTTTAATGGGATCACACCAGACAGTCCCATTGTGGTTTATTCATGGAAATCTCCGCTTCAAGTTTTATTGATGTTGGCATCTGCTCTGCTCAAGATAAATACATTTTTGCTTACTCTATCCCTGGAAGAAGCAGGAGTGGAAGTTTGTAGGCCAAAACATTTAATTAACTGCACAGTGAAGGTGTCACCCAGCAAATTGGAAGTGTCTAGTATGCTTGAGATTGACATGTAGAATCAATCTGAAGGATAATACTGTCCACCCCAGGAGAGAGCAACGGCGTCCTTAGCTTCTCTTATCCAGGCAGACTCTGCGCAGGTGCATGGGCTGAGGTTGTTGTAGGTGAGATTTAGTCTCTTCCTCCATTTTCTTCTGATGGAGAATCACAGATCTATTTAGCTTAATATTGCTCCCCTACATAAGCCGATGGTGGTGACCTGGGTACTTGTACAAATGACCATAGGCTGATAGAGGAAATAACAATTCAGATTGCTAGCTATGAAACTGTAAATAAACACACTTTTTTTTTTCTAAAAGATAGTTGTTCATTTATATATTTTTGTTGAGTTAAACATGCTGTTTCCCTTCAATCTTTGTAAAATCTATATGCCTCAGGATGTCAGGCTAAATCTGTTAAAAAATGACCAAGTACAACAGTAGCTAAAATTTATTCAGCAAAGTTAAGTTCCAGCAGTACAGACTTCATTTAAAATTCAGAGGCACTCAGTCAGTATGCATATGCAATGCCATGATGTCCCCTACCCTTGGGTCAGGGGGCTACTTTAATATTTGTTAATACTTTGAGCACCTCTGAGATTCTGGGTGCCTGCCAGGGAGTGCCCTCTGAAATGCATAGATGGTGCCCTTGTGGTGTTTTTTTTTGTTCATGTTCTTCTTCTTCTTCTTTTTTTTTTTTTTTAAATGCTGTGTCCTCTGAATTACAGCATGAATTTGCATTGGGATACAGTATGTGCCGAGACCCACAGCCAAACATAATGCCAGGCCCAGGGAATCCTGCTGGAGAGAGGGAGGAAGGATGTAGGAGCCAGAGGAGTCAAGGACACCACAAGAAAACCCACAGAGTCAACGAACCTAGGCTCATAGGGGCTCACAGAGACTGAACCCACAACCAGGGAGCCTGCATGGGACCGACCTAGGCCCTCTGTATGTACATGACAGTTGTGTAGCTCGGTCTTCTTGTGGGTCTCCTACAGGATAAACAGGAGTTGTCTCTGACTCTTCTGCTGGATTTTGGGACCCTATTTCTCATACTGGGTTTCCCAGCCTTAATACAAGGGGAGGTACTTAGTCTTACTTCAACTTGCTATGCCATATTTTGTTGATATCCATAGAAGGCCTGTCCTTTTCTGAATAGAAAGGGGGGAGGGCCAGGTGGAGGAGGGGCAAAGGGGAGGAACTGGGAGGAGAAGAGGGAGAGGAAATTGTGGCTGGGATGAAAAATAAATAAATATTAAAAAGAAAAAAGATACAGCCAGTGTTTAGAATCTTCCTGAGTGTATAGGCTGGTACATCATTACCTTGGGACCCCCAACAATATGCTATTTTTACGTCAAGGGGAGGAAATCCATTTAACAACAGGAAGGGTGGGCCCACACGGAAGTTGCTTTCTAACTGCAGGCTTTCTAATTTTAATATTTAGTGTAGATGGGGAGAATTAGAGATGATCCTCCATTGGGAGGAAGATGGGATTCCTTGTGTCTAGGAAATATCAGACTTTCCTTCTGTTTATTCTAACTCAGAGTTTAGAAATACCTCAGGTCGACCAGATACACCACAGTAGATAAACACAAGAAAAAAAAAACTGGACAGTGCTCTTATTTTTGATTTGTTATAGTTAATAATTAAAGGATGCTTATTATTACAAGTTGTGATCATGGATTGCACCTTAAAATGATTTCCTCAAGTGGATATTGCACATAATGTTTTCTGTCCACAAAGCACTTATGGAGAAAACCATGTATATGTTTTGCTATTGTTTTTGTAGCAATACTTTGAGGATCTCACATCTGCCAAGAGAAAGGGAGAATGAGGAGTCAGATTTGTTGCTGAGACTGCTAATAGATATCTGGCAGGATAGGGGCCCATTAATGAAAAAAATCTTAATTCGTCTAGCAGATAACACTTGGTTTTGTAGTGTTTTGGTCTTTGACATTCCACGATGAAAGATTTTGTAATCTTAGCTTCTTTGTCCCCAACTTAAGCCCCCTGAAACTCGAGCTAGTACCTTTTCTACACTGGTTGAAAAAGTTGGCTCTAAATGAGGCCATCTGTCCTCCACTCCCACCATCGCACAGTGGCTATGACAAAGGAAAATAAATCAGATTCCTTAATTGCTGTTCAATTATCTGATATGGAAGTATCAGAACGTCCCTCAATCACTAGCATGAAATGCCTGCGTGAGTCAGTTTTTTCTTGTGCTGAGAACCATTGAATTTCTATCCCATGGACCATACTTCCATCTCTTAGACTCACAAGCAGGATCACCAGTTCTGAAACTCTTTTGTCTCAGCCTTCCTAATGCGGGCATTATAGGTGTGCACCACTGCTTCTGGCCAGGGCAACTTTTGAAAGTAAATATCTTCTTTTATTTCATTTCTTTGTATATGTGTATATTTCAGTTTTGCACTGCAGGTGTTTTTTTTTGTTGTTGTTGTTTTAAATGACAAATACTCGTTCACATTTATAGCATGTGATATTTCTGTCCATGTGGTATACAATGTGTGATGCTCAAGTTAGAGCATGCCTACATCCTCAGGCATATCGTTTCTATGAGGTGAAGGCATTAGAAAACTATTTCGGCTGGCTCAGTGGTACATGTGCTTGTAGCCAAGCCTGATAACCTGAGTTTTGTTCCCAGGAGCACATGGTAGAAGTAGAGAATTGACTCTCTTACAAGTTGTCCTCTGACCTTTGTATACATTCTGTGCTGTGTGTGTATGTGTGCATGTGTGCTTGCGCGTGCTTGTGCACACAGGTGCATGCACAAATAATTAAATAATAAAAACATTTAAAAAATTTTCCTCTAGCTATTTTTTAAGCATATGACTCATTATCAATATTACCCTACTTTTTGACAGAATATAAGACAGACTTTATTTTTTCTCTCTGGCTGGCAGCCACAGATCAATAAAGAATTGTTCTTTATTGTGTGCAATCCCATTTTGTGCATTTTATCTAGTATCTAAGATGTTATCTTCTTCTGCTAGCATCTGTTTGAATGGATGTTATTGTTATATTTTTGCAGGACTCCAGCTCTCGGTTCTGTAGTTCTGTTGGATATGGTTTTGCATATATCCTCTAATTTTTCAATGTGTAGTGACAGAAGGTCATTTGTTGGGTTTAAAGCTCATTGCTGTTGGCACAGGAAGAGAAGAATCACTGACTGTGTGTCCTGTGAATCTTGTTCCTCATTGTTACTCATTAGGTCATTTGTGTCCCTAGTCATTAATCTTTGCCCCTTTCCTCGGAGAGAGGGCACAGTGAGACCATAAAAGCACTCCAGTTACTCCAGAGTGAAGGCTTCTCTTCCCTACTTCCAAAGAAGCCATGTCGTTGATTAGGTGACCCTGGTAACTTAGCCATTTAAACTCTGGGTCAGTATCCTTTGCCTGTCTTCATTTTTTGCACTGGCATGCTCAAATGTGATGGAACACACCATTTGTTCCTGAATGCCTGTGCTGACCTTTCTGATAATAGAAGAATTTTAGCACTCTGATTTCTATTTATTCCACTGAGGCTGGTATTTCCTGGAGCCCATCAGGCAGCTAGAGAGTTTATGCTCTACATTAAAGGAGGAAAGAAGCGGGCATTCTGGTTTTAAGATGGTGGTCAAGTGTTTCATTTTCCACGGATGTCTTTTCACTTAGCATCTGTATCTCTCATCCTTTTTTTTTTTTAATTGTGAAAATACCTTCTTCACGCTTCTTAGAAATGTGATTTTAACTTTTGTACTTCTCAGCCCTGTTTTATATTTTACATTATGAATAGGTGCAAAAACCACTATTTGAAATAATTCCAGTTAATGTCATTAATATATATATTTCTCTTTTTTTCACGCTGCCTTTTTGTTATCCTATTGTCTTTCCTTCTCAAGGTAAGGTTTTCCATATTAAGTCTTTCCTATGGATAACTCAACTGTAATGTGAAACACAATTTTGTGCAACTATATCCATCTGGCCGAGGGATAGTGATATAGACATTTATGTAATGAAGAGGTTTATTAAGGGACTTTCTAGATACTGGTAACAATGAGAGTCGATACAGGTGAGGTATCTGCTGATTCCGTGCATAAGAGGAATGACATCTTCATGAACATTTTGAGTATTCTCTGAATTTTTAGAAATGCTGTGTCTAGCAGTGCCAACTGGTAGTTCCTTACTGAATATTGTGAGATATTAAATAAATAGTATTTATTATTTTCTAGCATTTTCAACAATCACTGACTTTCTTTCTGAGCCTTTTAGAATTTTATGATAATTTTTATAATAATTTAGAAATTCATGATTATGTGTTGAAAGAGATACATCTGAACCTCCATGATGCTAATTATGAATTCATTTAATGTTAAAATGCTAAACTGTTCACTTGATGGGCAATTATGCAGCCTTAAGATTCACTCCAAAGTTCAAAAATATGCACTGGACAAATTTTAACTCAATAGTAAGACTGTAGGTTAGAACTACAATACTGGATGAACAAAAAAAATCCCACATAAAAATCGTTCTGTAAAGATAACTCATAAACTGGATTCAATGCAAGGTAAAGACTAAGGCTAGATCTTCCTAAGAATTAGGCTAATGACCATTCTATAAGAATTCCCAGCCGGGTGGTGGTGGCGCACGCCTTTAATCCCAGCACTCGGGAGGCAGAGCCAGGCGGATCTCTGTGAGTTCGAGGCCAGCCTGGGCTACCAGGTGAGTTCCAGGAGAGGCGCAAAGCTACACAGAGAAACCCTGTCTCGAAAAACCAAAAAAAAAAAAAAAAAAAAAAGAATTCCCGCCGGGTGGTGGTGGCACACGCCTTTAATCCCAGCACTTGGGAGGCAGAGGCAGGTGGATCTCTGTGAGTTCAAGGCCAGCCTGGGCTACAGAGTGAGTTCCAGGAAAGGTGAAAAGCTATACAGAGAAACCCTGTCTCGAAAAATCAAAAACCAAAAAAAAAGAATTTCCTTTATAGCCGGGGCGGCGGTGGCACATACCTTTAATCTCAGCCAGGAGGATCTCTGTGAGTTCGAGACCAGTCTGGTCTACAGAGCAAGATCCAAGACAGGCACCAAAACTACATGGAGAAACACTGTCTTGAAAAGCCAAAAAAGAAAAAAAAAAGAAAAGGAAAAAAAAGAATTGCATTTATAGATGAGGAAAATGAAGCTTAGATAAATTGAGAAGTTTTAATTTCATGTTTATTTATTTGATAATGTGTTTATTCAATAAGGTGTCTGCTACACCCATGTATTGTGGTAGGTATATGGGAATTAAAAACAAATGGATGTAGGAATAAGGACTATGGGTTTAGCTCAGTGGTTAGTATGCTTGCTTGCACAACAGGGGCAAAGCTCCAGTTTTATCCCTAAAGCTGGGGCAGGACAAGGGAGACCCATAGATAGAGGAGGTTGCTTTTTGCCTTGTACTTCTGTCAAGCTTCTGTAACATCCCACCTGAGTACTCTTTAATACAAAGGGACATTACTCAGTTCCACAAAGAAATGAGTGATCAAGCCACGAGGAGCTATGGAGGAGCTGTAGGTATATGCAACTGAAGGGAACGATTCCAATCTGAGAAAATGTGTCCGTTTCCATCTACCTAATATACTATCAAAGCCAAAGGAGAGGAGGCTGTAAAAGACCATCATTTGCCAGTGTTAAGGAAAAGAACAGGAGTAAGTGGAAGAAAACAGATTTGAAAGGCAGTGTAGTTATTTGGAGTGATACAGTATCAGTGGATTCTTTATTCCCCAAACCCAAAGGAATGCACCACAACAAGAATGGACTCTAAGATGAGCCGTGGACCTCAAGCTCATCAATTCCAACAAAAGTGCCACTGTGGTGCCAAGATCTTTAGTGGCATACAGTGTCCATGTGTGGGGCAGGTGACAGATGTAATGCACAGTGCTTTCTAAGTTTTTCTGTGGATCGGAACATGATCTAAAAATGTTCTTTTTATAAAGTCCACCTTTTTTTTGGTAGCCTATTTTTTGTCTTCTTTTGAGGGAGATTATCTACAAAGATCATGAAGACTTTATGAAATCAGAGTGAAACTCAGCTATAATGGGAATAATTCGTATAGGTAATAATGTATTCCATTTGTATACATACTTAACCATATCAGTCTCTGGGGCCGAATGTCCTTTGGATGATTATGCAGCTGACCTGATTTTCACTGTATATTTATCTCCTTTAAATTCTCAGTAACAAATGGAGAATTTGACAGCATTACTAAAAGGAGGTGCTATATTCTTGAAATAGCTTTATGCAAATATGAGTGACTGTCCTGATGTGTCATAATCGTCTTGTCCTTAGAGCATCTGGGCACATTGCAGTAGATGACATTCATTTTCCATGTATTGGTCTGCCCATGGTCAAACACATTAGCTCCTTCTTGTGCAGTGTGGGAGTGATTCCACAGTCTGGGGAGCAGGTGTTGGAGAAAATGCTAGGAAAGACAAACAGTAAGAGTGTAGAAGGCACACCAAAAAGTCTCTTTAAAAATGATGTGGAAAAGGAAATGGAGGCTCAGCATTCTGAGAGATTTCAGTCAAATCTTAGTGCTTTTTCTTATTTCTTTCTAAAATTGCATATTTATTTTTTTTAAAATTTACTTTTGAGACAGGATCTTACTACATCGAAATTCCTGGGAAGGAACTCTCTATGTAGATCAGGCTAGCCCCTAAGTCAGAGAGATCTGCCCACTTCTGCCTTCAAAGTGCTGGCATTACAGGTGTGTGCCACTATGCTTGGCCTTCTTCATTATTCTCCATGGGATAGAGATTATCCTGTGGTGTTTCCAAGACATGATTACAGCATCAGTTAAAAAAATACTCATTTAATGATTCAGTGTTTGTGTGTTTGTGTGTGTGTGTGTGTGTGTGTGTGTGTGTGTGTGTGTGTGTGTATAAACATGCCTTGGCTCATATGTGGAAGTCCCAGGATAACACATGGGAGTCAGTTATTTCATTTCACCATGTGAGGGCCTGGAATGGAACTCAGATTGTCAGCTAGGCGCAAGTACCTTTACCTGCTGAGTCTTCTCGCTGGCTGTCATAAGTGAATTCTTTGTATAATTTGATATGAGGTAATCCTTTACTTTATAAGGTAGTAGGGGTTGTTTCCACATCTATCTCTACCTCCACAATTGAGGCATCTTGATTTTCTCTTCTCTATTGACTCAGAGTCGGGGTGATGATGAACGTGGCATTTTGCTGTGCTTTGTAGATATACTGAGGAGCTGTTAGAATTTTTTTGTTCATTTCTATGGAAAAGGTTTTTAAAAAGTTAAGTTTTTTCCATAATTAGGCTACCAGGTGTTGTTTCTTGCTGTTCATGACTACTGTGTGTGGCTTTCCAACATTTACTGATTTGTTAAGTCATATTCATTATGGTTTGAAAAAAAATCAAAGTATGTAACTTAGATACATATGTAAGTGTGAATAACTATTAATGCAACTACTTTCATTCAGTGAAAGGCAGATAAAAATCTATAGTTGGGGAATATACAAATATTGTATGATTTAGATCCTTTAATGTTTCTTAGTCTGTTGGTTGGTATTCATTATCTTCCTAGGCAAATCCAGGTAGCCCTGCAGCCGAGATTGGGATGGGTGAACATTTATTATGCTGGTCTTGTGCTCTGGTCCTAGATCTGTTGTTTTTTGTTTGTTTCCTAGTCTCATCTATGCCTGCTTCTCTCCCCACACCCCCCCCCCCACAAAATATACTTATATATCTAATTATGAAAAACTGGTCATGCTGTGACTTATTCTATCTCTTAAAACAGGTGTTTTGGGTAGATCTTATCATTTCTATTAGATTACAGTATCTTGGACTTTGAAGAGACGATAATGATACTTTATTCCACAGCATGTGTCCAGAGTCATCTTTGAGTTTGAAGAAGTTGGGTGTTCAGGGTAGGTCAGAGTGGAACCTGGATGCACTAGTGAAAACCTGTGCTATTGATTTTTTTGAAAAGTGGTTCAGGGTTGTTTTTTTGTTGTTGTTGTTTGTTTGTTTGTTTTGCTGATCAGCATGTAAATCACATAGCATGAGGCATTGTCTAGAGGCAAAAAGACAGGGACCAATAGAGGAAGTTGCTTAGAATCTTCCTCTGGCCTCCCATGTACCCCATGGACATGCCAGCCTCCCTGCCACAATGAAAAATATAAAGAGGGATTCAGAAACAAACAAGCAAATAAACCCCAGCACAAAGGCAGTCGAGGAGTGTGTGTCCGTGTCTCATTGCAACCTAGCTTTAACTTTGCACAGATAGGAATCTGAGACAACTCCTTTAAATTAATTCCAAATTGAATTCAGAAATAAGCTTCATGTGGGGAAAAAAAAAGAGGAAACTGAGCTATAAATACCGTCAGAGTCAGAAAAGATTTATAATGGGGGCAAGACCAGTTGGAGATGTGAGAGAAGATCTTCATTGCTCTTACTTCTTTGCTGAACCTGAGTGCAAGGGCAGGCAGGAGGACCAGATGCGATCAGCCATGGGAGGGGAGAGAGACTCTGTGCAGAGCCAAGACACAGGAGGGGACAAGGTTGTTTGTAAAGTCACTTTGATTTTTCCATTCAAAGGAGTCTTTTCCCTCCTTCAGGGGTGCTTTACCTCTCACTGGACTTCCTTTTCTGCTTCTTGTGTATTTTATAGGTAATTACTTCATTTTCTAATCCTTTTTCAGAAGACCAGAAGGCCAGTCAATCTATTTCCCCAGGTTAGCAGGAAAGGAAAAAAAACTGAAGAATTATCCAAAATGTGTATATTTACATGTCCTGTACAGTATAATTATTCAAGGAATCAGGTGGAATGCTTTGTGGAATACAACTCTGAGAAGCAGAAGTTTTTGTTTAAGATGAAAATTTTTTTCCGTTAGAGTTTTCTCAGTTTTGTTACTTTTCATTAATATATCTTTCTGGCTTGTACATTTGATAACACTGAAATACACACATGTATGCACAGAACACACACATCTGCACACACATAATATACATGCACACATACATAAACAGAACACACACACACACACACACACACACATGTAATCCTCCACTTAATTGCTGGAATTATCCCAGTTTCAATTTCAGCAAACAAAAGAGCAAATTGATAATGACTTGAAAATGTTACCAGAGCTTTAAAACACATGGTTTCCAGTAGGGATTATTGTCAGTTGAGGATTGACAGAAGGTAACCCTGGATTGAGGGAGATTTACCCATATCGGGTTCATTTTCATTTCAACTTCAAAAGGCACCTTTAAAGTTAATGATCTCTCCCCAGAACTACTTTAAATGTCTCTCACTGAGTGGAAGAAACTGGTAGGTGAACACATTCTTCTCTCTGGCTTCAGGTTTGACATCAGTACTGTGCATCTTGTATTCATCCAGGTGTAGTTTTTATTCTTACAGGGACAGGAGATGAAAAGGATAATTTTAATAGAAGTGTATGAGCAAGCACACTGGCATGCTGTTTTCATACATTTGAGCCCAAGAGTGATGTGCTAACGTCCCAATAATGACTCTGATATGTATATATATATATATATATATAGATATATATATATATACAAAGAAAATCCTTTGCTTTTTGACTTTCTGCTACTTTTCCCTTTTATTCTGTGTTTCGCTTGTAACTCTACAAAGTTTTAGAGTCCAAAGTATAATTTTAATGGTGTGCTTAAAGAAAGATATTTTTAATTTTGCATTCCATTTCGAATCATTTACTCACATAAAAGGACTTGCAGAGATGGAGAGCTTCAATTATGTTCATATGTAATTATGCGGCAACATTTGCTTCAAATCATTGCACATCTTTGGTGGGGGTAGAAAGTATTTCTTAATTACTGGCTGGACTGATTTTTCTTTCCCCCCTCTGGTTGAACGTATGTGGCCTTCTTGACGAGCTATTTGAAATTCTCTGCCACGACCATGTAACATGCACACTTGCTTACTGGGGATTGGAATGTTTCAGTGATGAACGGACTTGCAGGGGGCTTTCAAACACATTGTCTACAGCCCTGCTCCTGTTTGTGAAGTGTCAAGATCTGAACTTTGGTTACATTTCCTCTGAAAACTAACACGTTGGTTCACCATATTACACCTGAAATTTTACACACTCATTTTAAACCTGAGCAGAGTGTAGGGAGCTCTTATTCCTTTCTACTGATGTGGAGGTTAGAGGTGGATGGTGCGCTAATTATTTTGCACCAAGTAAACCTAAAAGTTACTAATGTTATGACTTGAATCCAGTTCTCTATAATCCCTGATCTCCTATGATCTGTAGTCATATGCATGGTGAAAATAAAACTTTAATACAGATTCTAAAATATAAGTTAAGAAGGGAGTGGCAGTGGTGAAATTTAAAAATACTAAAGACTTGAAAGTTCGCTGCGATTGCTGCAGTAGCTGTGGCAAGCTGGCTTTGATCGGTGGAGACTTAGAGCTTAACAGTGTAATACTCTTTCTTTCCTTTCTCACGTTAGCACAGCAAGAGGAAGGAAAGTCACATTAGCCAAGCACGTACCTGCCATGAAACAGTTGGAATTATGGCCACAAAAGGGAAATGGCCTGAGTTTGTGTCCCAGTGTGGAGCCAAGCTGTGATAGGACATGGGCTCGTTGGCGTTCCAGGCTTTTATTGTTCTTTGCACCAAAGACTGTTTTCTTTTGAGATTGGGTGTAGTTTGAGACTTCTGTAATCTTGGCTCTTGGGAGGCAGAAGCCAGAGATAGAGGCAGAAAGATCATGCCTAGGCTATAGTGCAGGTCCCAGGTCCACTTGGGGTACATAGTGAAAGCTTGAGTTAATTGCACTTTCCCCTAACTCTGGCACGTGCTCATTCACACACACACACACACACACACACACACACACACACACACTCCCTATTGCCTTTTACATATAAGAAGGAAACATCACTGTAATTTCTGTGAAATTTGAAGACATCATTTAAACAACTGAAGTTATATTTTAGATTAATGTATTATTGTAAAATAGCCTAGAGTTTAGAAGAGATGAAGATGCATGTTAGGGCCAGTATCAACCGGAGACCATGCTCAATCCAATGCAGGGACAGGCATCTCAAACACTCAGTTCTATGGCACTGATATGCTCAAGGGAAAAATATTTTCTATAAATAGGCAAATATTTGCCACTTATTGTGAGTACCCTTAGATGATATGCACCATTCCCAAACAGTTGCTAAATTTGTATTACACAACACAGATGATAGATGCTGTGAGTTAAGCAGCATAACATAGATGTTTAGTCATGAAGATAATATAATAAACCAATATATGCACCAGAATGCTCTAATTTTCAGGATCAATATTTGGAAACTGCCATATTAAATGATATAGTGATATGATAGAATGCATGTAGAATTATTATCATTCACTGCAAAATCATAGTATTTGCAAAACTATTCAGAAAAACAAAAATAGAGAAAATACACTGTAGCTAGAGTTTTCCTGCCTGGCCCACAGTCAGGACAAATCTCTCTCACCCGCCAGTCCCACAGCTGCTCAGACCCAACCAAGTAAACACAGAGACTTATATTGCTTACAAACTCTATGGCCGTGGCAGGCTTCTTGCTAACTGTTCTTATAGCTTAAATTAATCCATTTCTATAAATCTATACCTTGCCACGTCGCTCATGGCTTACCGGCGTCTTCACATGCTGCTTGTCATGGCAGCGCCTGGCAGTGTCTCTGACTCAGCCTTCCACTTCCCAGAATTCTTCTCCTCCTTGTCCCGCCTATTCTTCCTCCTGCCTGACTACTGGCCAATCAGTGTTTTATTTACTAACCAATCAGAGCAACACATTTGCCATACAGAACATCCCACAGCATTACACACCATAGCAAGATCAAATTATAATAATATAAATACTTCCATTGAGAAGACATTTAGTGCATACATAAAAATTTCTAGTCATGTTTTTGTATGTGGAACCAGTGCTGTCTGTACCAACAGTATATTAAACACATATTATTTCCTGATTATACTGTGCTTGTACCAATCATCTTTAGTTTGTTTGCTTTTGTGACCCCTCAAAGATCAGAAATGTCCTTGAGAACAAAAGCTTTTCAGAGCTTTTACCAGCGTTTACCATTAAACTTAGTTCTAGTGAATGTGTCATTTCCATCAGTACCGTGGAAGCCAGTTGTCCTGACCTTCTTGTGACAGATTTAAAAAAATCTTCCCTATTACAGCCTGCGAGTGTTGAATGTGGGATTACCTGCTACTGTTTTGTTTGAATTTTGGCTTTAGAGTAGCTTTTTGTTTTCATTTGAGTATTCATGCAATGAAGGATTTGGCTGTGTGTGTGTGTGTGTGTGTGTGTGTGTGTGTGTGTGTGTGTGTGTGATTTTTTAAACAGTATTTCACCATGAAGAGATCATTAAGAAGCACAAAAGTAATGCTAGCTCTGTGATAAGAATTTATAGCAATGAATGTGCTATCAATTGTAGTCTGACTTTCCTTTGAGTCACCAGCTCACAAATAACAACAAGGAGACTTATTATTAATTATGAAAGCTTGGTCTTAGCTTAGGCTTTCTACCAACTAGCTCTTATAACTTAAATTAACCTCTTCCTACTAATATATATTCTGCCACATGGCTCGGTTACCTCTCCTCTGTATCGTATGTCTGACTTCTTCAATGTCTCACTAATATCTCTCACCCACCTACATTCATCCTGAGTCCCTCTCTCTGTCCAGATGCCCCCTGTTCTCTACTAACTAGCTATTGGCCATTCACTTCTTTATTAAACCAATCACATGCCACATTTTCACACAAGTGTAAACAATTAACTATCCATGCCCCCTCTTCTATTAATTAAAAAGTAATATCCCAGCCATTTAAGATGTATATAATATAATGACGTTCATATTTTTTGTTTTTCAGTTTCTTAAACTTTGAAAGCCCATTGTATGTTCATATTTGTAAAGATTTAGGGCAGTGCCCCGGTGCATGTCACGCAGTATAAATGTGTTTTAACAAATAAGTAAATAAACATTAGGCATATAATAGATAATGATGGACGACTATGACTAGGCTTTGTTATTCCTCAGGGAAAGGAAAGATGAGAAGAGTTTAAAAACATTTTTTCATAACATGAATTATCAAAAATGTCATTTGTCAACATTGAACCGTTTATCTTTTGGGACATGGTTGCCTTTAGCCCTTAATCTTCCTAAGATTAGATTAACTTTACTGATGCTTTTTGAAGAAGGAGTAGGAAGAGAATTCAGTTGCAAATGCAGGCTGTGCACACTGTAGTGAAGAGTTGCTCAGAATGAGATTGTGAACGAGTGCATTGGTTATTGTGCTTTACTGTGATGATTGTTCTAATGTCACTTTCGTGTTCCTACGGGTAGAAAAGACCCAAATGTGTTCTAGATCACTTTTATTCTGTGAAGATACAAGCCTGTCATTTGTGTTTCAAACTGAGCCTTGTATGCTTATTGACATTATTTGAAATTTGGCCATTTACCTGCATCTGGGAGGTGTCTGATGGGGAGCAAATCCTGTGAAATTTGCTTTTTAATTTTTTTTTTTACTGTTTTTGAAGTTTTTTGCACACCTAAGATGTTGCAGGCTCTCTTCTAGGTTTCAGAAAGGGAATGAAGAAAGACATCTTGATCGTACCACCTGAGTAATGAAGCAGAGGTGTCAACTGTTAAATGGTTAGAGTCGAGCTACACTCCACAAAAACAAAATAAGGGGGGACTTACCCACTCAGAAATGTTCCAAGGCCAACCAGAAGTTGGTCTTTGAAGATTGAGAGGGTGCCAGTAAGGTGAGAGTAGATGGGTTGAAATGGGAGGAATCCCTTTGTAGGATTTACAAAGATAGATACAGAGGGAAGTTGGGACAGCCTGACCTTGAGGTAGATGATGAAAGTTCTCTGTGTGGTGGTTTGATATTAAAAGAGATGTAGTCTCAGAAGTAGCCATGAGGGTGAGCAGAGGCCAGATAATGCTGAACTGTATCAACAGTATTAAAGGTTTTCTTTTTGTCCCAAGAGCAATGGGGTTCACTTAAAAATATTTGAAAGAGTAGAGC
Source organism: Peromyscus californicus insignis (assembly GCF_007827085.1). NCBI lineage: Eukaryota > Metazoa > Chordata > Mammalia > Rodentia > Cricetidae > Peromyscus > Peromyscus californicus. The sequence continues at coordinate 23,116,480 of NW_026294535.1, read as the reverse complement.
TAGAAGACACTTGTCCATGTGTAGAGAAAGCAACTGGACAAGATTTTGTTATTGTCTTGTTCCTTCAAAAGGTCTTCATTTGGTTTTTATTTTATTTTTAAGATTTGTTTATTTATTATGTATACAGTGTTCTGTCTGCATGTATCCCTGCAGGCCAGAAGAGGGCACCAGATCGCATTACAGATGGTTGTGAGCCATCAAGTGGTTGCTGGGAATTGAACTCAGGACCTCTGGGAGAGCAGTCAGTGCTCTTAACCGCTGAGCCATCTCTCCAGCTCCTTCATTTGGTTTTTAAATGTTCAGTACATAATTGAGGGATTCAGAACAACATTTTCACATATTTGTATTGTCTCGAATTGAATTCTACTTTTTAAATTTACCTTTATGCCTCTGCCCAATAGTAGGCTTAAGGTGTGTATTGATCTAGTCTCTCATTGGCCCATTCTATTTGTCTCTGCATTGTAAGTGAATTACACAGGACTCACTGACACACATTAAATTTTTGTCCTTTAATACTGGTAATAATTTATTATTGACAGGGACACTAAGACACAATAGTTGGGTGTGATATTACGAGAACTCTGATTATTATGGTGTTTGTCTTGGCTAGTTATCTTTCTGTAAGCATCTTACTGTGCCATACTAGTTTCTGGGATTATGGTAAAGTGACTCTTTGGCCTTATTTTTTATGTGCAAGAATACTGATCAGTAGCTTTTAATTTTACATGTCAGAACCTGGCAGCATGAAGAGTTGTGAAATGTCATTTATTGGAATCCTCGGTGATATCAGTTGTAAAAAAAAAAAAAAAAAAAAAGATGTATGGATATGGATAAATCCCAAAGATTGTCAACAGTACAAACTGATGTTTAGAATTCCAGCACTTGAGGGGCTAAAGTAGGGAAATATCATGAATTCAAAGCCAGCATAGAAGGAAGACCTAGTGAGAACCCATTTCAGAAAACTAAAACAAGATAAAAGAAAATGCTATGTGTTCATTATGTATTAGCAAGAAGTTTATAGGAAAGCATTCTGATGGTTGGATTTACAACCTGAATTCGATGTCAGGCACTCATCTTGTCAATTCTTGTCCACAAGCAGTTTCTCCCATTTATAACTGGTTGTAGCTATAAATGTCAAGTTCTTACTGTAAGTCACCATCCTGGCTAGTTTTATGTCAACTTGACACAAGCTAGAGTCATCTGAAAGGAAGAAAACTTATTTAAGAAAATGCCTCCAGAAGATCCAGCTGCAGGGCATTTTTGTTATTAGTGATTGATGAAAGAGGACCCAGCCCACTGTGGGCTGGTAGTTCTAGGTTCTGTAAGGAATCAGGCTGAGCAAGCAAGCCATGGAGATCAAGGCAGTAAGCAGCACTCCTCCATGTCCTCTGCATCAGCTCCTGCCTCCAGATTCCTGTCCTGTTTGAATTCCTGTCCTGACTTCCTTCAGTGATGAACAGTGGTTTGGAAGCATAAGCCAAATAAATCCTTTCCTCCCCAAGTTGCTTTGGTCATCACCAAGAATCACAGCAACAGAAACCCTAACTATAGAACAGTCACCAAAAGTGGAAAGCAGGAAGGCTGGGTGCTATGCCTTATCAAGGAGAAAGCATTTTTCCAAGACGTCCATTATGTCTCTTTGGCTGGTACCTAGACTTGGCCTGTTCACCAAACAGTACCTGGTAGATTATAGGTGCTAAATATTTGTTGAAGTTTATCTTGTGATGGCTGAGGTTTGAGCTTGTTTGTAATTCTCATTTCAGTCCGAAGGAAGTCCTTACTGATGCTGTTTTTCTGAAATGATAATTAATGGTTGGTGAAGACATTTTTTTCTTTTCTTTTCTAGTGAAGATATTTTCATAGCGAGTTGTTTTGAAAACTGAGATCTGATAGATCATTGGTCTCAGTTCCGTAATCTTCCCCAGATAAGATGTTAGATGCTCAAGCAGGTTGTGTGGCTCTGCTGTGGGGGTGATGTTGACTCCTTGGTTTCTGTTTTGGTACCTGTTCTGTGTTCATGAACATTCCTTTTCAGTGATCATAAAATTGTATCATCAGCACAGTGACTGATTGGAATGATCCTACTGTGGGTTATACAAAGAACATCTGGTGAAGCTGAAAGCTAGGCCAATCATTTGAAAGTACAGGCATCGCTTTCTTTACATCTCATAGTTCTCTGCTTTATACTCAACATCCAGGTCCCACCTGGGTAGCACAATGCTGTCACTTTAAAGTTACCCGAAGACCTGAGTGAATTTTTCTTGGATACTGATGTGAATAAACATTTCTTTCCTTAGAATTTCCTTAGCATTTTGGATTACTTTCTTATGCCATGTTTTTAAAAATCCTAAAATTTGACACATCAAGCCAAGTGGTTATGTAGTGAAATTTTATACTCGCTTCAGAACTGCCCCCCCACACACACTCTGGCAAGGCCAGTTGTTGTGTACAGTTCTGTTTTGTGTTTTAAATGTAGTTGCTGTTTTTAATTATGTCTGCAGCTCTTTTTATAAGGACTTATTCTGTCACTTGTAGGCTTAATAAAAACTATCTACTATGTACTATTTCATTAGTTATTTATACTGTAAATTGTTTCCATAGTGAAGAGCTTCAAGTTTTATCTTATGTAATACTTTCTTCTACATTATGGCCTGGGATATATCTTCTATAATCCCAGCATAATTTCTTTTGAACAACAGCAGTGAAATTTTATTAAACTCTTAATAATTTATAATGCTTAGCCAAAGAAATAAAAATGATTACTGAAAGGCACAAGTCTTCACTACAAATAAATTGTGTGCCAGTGGCAGCCACTAATTCGAAGCAGCTTTTGAATTTGAGCAGAAAGTTTTTAAATTATCTGAATTATAGTTCTAACTTAATTTGTCATCCAAGGAAATGAAATGACTTCTTTAAAAACAGCAAAGGGCAGTGACAGAACATAGTACATTTCTTCAGTCCTGAGAGCAGGCTTTAGTTGAGATTTAAATTCCCACTTTTTTGCTGCTCTTGCCCCCGATGGGTAGTTAATGTGACATTTGGTCTGTGTTCAAGGAAGGGGTCAATGAAGACATGTAGTCCTACACAGGAACCGTCCAAGATGGCTTCCTTCTCAGCCTGACTCTGGTTTAGGCATGAGGCTTTGTCTCAGTGGAGATGTTCTCCTTAGGCATTTTTTGTCATCTTTTCCAAAATATCAATAAACTTTATGGAGTAGAACATATAAAGTTAACATATTTTCTGAAGTGTTTTAAAGGACAAAGTTGTTTATTTTTTAAGGTAGCAAGATGGAAAATGTTTAGTTTGACCGCAGCATAATAAACCAATAAAGCCAGCTGGACAAACATTTACCCACTAAAGTAGGTGCTAAAGCCAGGCGAGAATCCCTCTATGCAGCTTGAACATGTGCTAAGAGCCTTGTTGCAGTTCTGGCAGATTATTTGCAAGATTAGTACTGAGGCTACAAAGCAGTGTCAAATGGAAGCAAGCCAAGAAAAGCCTCCATGTTTTAAATTTTCAGTAGCAGGGGCTCTACTGATCTCTGCTGTTTGTTGAGGCCCTTTCTTGAGGATGTTATAGAATAAAAATCATTAGCCACATCTATTTTTCTCCCCCTCTTAAAATGCTTCTTTATTCAATTCAGTTGAGGTCTTCAAACAAAATGTGTGTTGTGCTACTGCCAAATAGATCTGTAAGGAGAAGGAAAATCCCAAACAAATATGCCAGATATACAGCTGCTAATCTGTCAGCTCATTGGAATATTGACAAATTCAATAATGTAGTCAAGATTTTGGTGCTCAACTTTGAAGAAATTTTAATGTTGACCAGAGCTGTAGCTTGACACTTAAGGCTGTTATCCATTAAATACATAATTGATTTCCAAAACGTGAGGCCAGTATAGCCAAGTAGGTAGGAAGCGTGGGGAAGGGATTTCCACTGTCTGCTCTTAAACAAAACAAGCACAACAACAGCTCCAGAACTGTAGAAACAGAATTATCCACGGGGCCTCTTAGAAGCAGCATTTCAAAGCTTAAGAGATTTGGGGGGAAAATATCATTAGCACAAATTCAGTTATTCCTTCTTTGAAGAGTGGTATAGATGTTGGTGATTTTAGGGAGCATGCACATATACGTTTTAGTATTTTAAGGATTATTACAATTAGTGTGTGCATTGGGCCCTTTTCTCACTGTTGTGACCCAGTGTTCAACGGAAGCAACTTTATGATTTGTTTAGGCTTAGAGTTTAAAAAGGAATACAGTCTTTCAAGGCTGGCGGATGTGGGTGGACCAGTGTGAGATGCTGGGTGTCACTTAGTCTGCAGTCAGAACCAGAGGCAGATGGACACTGTGCTCATCTGGCTTCTCCTTTTGCCCTTTGTGATTCACCGAGCACCCCAGCCAGTGGGATGATACTGCAGTAATGAGGATGGGTCTTTCTCAGTTAAACTCCTCTGGAAACTCCCACACAGACCAGACCTGCCCTGAGGTGTGTCTCCTAGATGGTTTCAAATCCAATCAAGTCAACAATGATGATTATCCATTACAGCGTATCAAATCAGCCATGAATATTAATGGTAAGAACAAAGCAAAATATATACTTAAAAAAATGAGAGACTGTAAAGGAAGATATTAAATAATATGTAGTATAATTCTGCTTATTTTTAAGATCAGGCTGACCTCAAACTCAGTGATCTGTCTGCCTCTGCCTCCAGAGTGCTGATAGTAAAGGCATGTACCACACATTGGACATATAATTCTAATTTGCACATATATGTATCGCATATCACAGTAGACCTGTTGAGTGATTAATAATCAATGGGTTGCAATCTGTTTTTGAAGTATTGTCCTTTAGAAACACAAAAATGTTGCATCTTAAGATTTGGATTGCCCCTAGGGTTACTATTTTTTTATGGATCTCTCTTAAGCATCCAGTCTCTAATTTTGAACTTTCAGTGATAAGGAACTTACTGAGTTCTGAAACTCTGCTGTATCACTAGATAAAAATACTGTCAGCGTGCTTCCCCGTAGCTTGGTTTCCACCAGATATTACAGGATGTCAGCCTTTCTAGTAACTGTAAAATACATTGAAGCGTCCTTTGGTGTGGTGCATTTTCACTAATTTGAGGAAAATAACCTTTTTCTGAGCTATTTCTTTCAGAGTAGATGAGTGTTCTCTTCAGAACATCTCAAAGTGACTGATCAAGCCATCTAGTTTTCTAGTTTTAATGTTTTTTTTTTTAAACTGGTTCTCTAAACTTCCCTGACTTTGAATAATTAGTTATTATGAAAATGGGGATGATGGTTTAATTCCCAGAAACACCATGGGGTGGATGATGAATTTATGTTCTTCTTTTACTCAGTGTGTTACATGGTGTGTGAAACACGGATTTTTCACCATCTTTTTCTTAGTGTGTAACAAGTCAGTGGTAGTATTGATAACGACTGCTGTAGATGTATAAGGACACTTATAAAATGTTTGGAGGTTCTGTACTTACAGCTTACACTCTAACTTTCTGATCATTTCTTCGGAATGTTTTTTTTTACTGAAGTCTGAGTTTGCAGTGCATTTGACTGGTGGTGGAGTGGGCTGCATTGCCTAGTCCACCTTTTTCTTCTATTCCCCTGGTAGCTTTCCACATCTGTGGTGCTGATTCACCTCTTCTCTTTCGGTAACTGTTGAATTTGGACCCAATTGTGTGTTTTGCTCTAATCCTTAGTCCTACTAAACGCAACTTTCTTGTGTTGGTTATTTCATTCTGTTAGGGATTTCCTAGACAGTTTGCTACCCTACTCATCCCTCCCTTCCACAGTCATCAACATACATTTTTAAAGAGTTGGCATTCTCCACAAGCTCACTGCCCCCTCAATGGTGAGTGTGAATCCTGCACACTGTAGCAGTAATTAGTTATGTGTGTCAGTCACAGTACCTGATATGTAGATAGCTCCACTAGTAAGAACATTGTGCTTGGTAAACAGCCACCCCTCTCCCCATTCACCTTCCTGTGAGTTTACCTGAGGTCACATAAACCTCCCCACAGCCCACCTTCTGAACATTCAATCCTGAGCCTAGCACAAGCCTGTGAAACAATGCTCCCATGCCCATTCTCTTTATGTTTTGACTCTTACCCCTGGGTCTATCATATGTGGGAAATGGTGTGTGTGTGTGTGTCTCATATTTCATATCATGTTTTCCTTTGGTAATAAAGTAGAGTTGAATTCTGGAAGACAAATTAGAAAGAAGGATTTGTTATTATTTTCATGGGGTGGTTTGCAGTTGTTATTTAAAAAGGCTGCATGGCTTTTGGTCAATAGAAAAGTCAATAAATGCTTAGTGCTCAGTGAAAGCCCTTCTGCTGCACACAGCTTTCCAGCATGCTATGCTAATTAAACATCATTTAGACAGGTTAGTCAGTACCAATAGTTGCAAAAGAAATGGACCAAAGGGAAAGGGAATTGACCAAAGCTTGCACTCCTTTATCATGTAGTACTTTACTTATAGATTAGACTACGTTGTCTTTTTGTTTTTTAGAAATCATGAATTATATATAAATGGAAAAGGTAAATGGCCTCTCCAGTACAAGCTTCTCTTGTTTAGAGACCTCTGGAATAGCAGAAATGGATCTGTGACAACCAGTCCAATGATGGGATTTATCCCTATCTGTAGTCTTGTCAGAGACTTCTTATTTTCATCAGAGAACATATGGGGGAAATGTTAGTGAGATCATAGGATATATATATATATACACACATACATACACATACTCACATATATATATATGTTATATGTATAAATAAAACACACACACTTTGAAGACTAGAAATATCTACACCCACACTCATATATTATATGCTTCCCTAACAGTTTTCTACTTATATTCTCTTTTGAGTCCAGATGAGATGTCAAGACAAAGGCTGGCTGATGCAAACAGTGCTGACTTTATTGTTGGGACAGAATTGGCATCATGTCATCAACAGCCCCTTGACAACCATGGCTTTGTTATTCTGATGCCAAATTCCTTTCCCACTGTCCTTTCCTCCCTCCAAATCATAAGCTGTGTGAAACAGCCTCTGTCCCCAAGTAGTTGTCTGTGAGCATAATGTTGGTAATGAAACCCTTGCTTTGTTTGAAAGTTCGCCTTTTGTTGAGTGTGCTTCCTACCAAGATGATCATTTTCAGCATGTGGAGCCCATTAGGCCGTGCTGGAGCTGGCTTCACAGTTAAATTTGCTAACACTGCATCTGTTCCTAGCCTGATGATAACACCTGGATCAGTTTAGAACTTGTGTAGAAGTTTAAGATACGGTGTAGTTAATTTCTAAAACAACTGTTGGTCTTTAGATGTGTGAACCCCATGGTCTTTCACATTCCAGACGAACCCATTGCCATTTGAACACATTTATACCTGTGTGTGCTTTCTGAATGTGAAATAAAAAACATGTGTCCCCTCCACGCTCCTTATTTTCACTTAAATCCTTTTGCAGGGTGACAATGGTGAGCTTGTTACTGTTCTTTCTTTCCCTTTTGGGTGACGAGGAAGATGGCCTTTGTATTTAACTTCAGTAACCTTTAGCAAATGTTCACTGAAATGAATAGTTGATGGATGACTTTCTTTCCTGCTATGTCAAAACACATACATACTCACAGTCTGAGCCATTTATGATACCATAAGTAAGCCATTGATTCGTCTTGGAAGCTGTGAAATGGACAGGCATTAAAAATTAAAGAAAGGCTATTCAGTTACTAAGACTACATGCCTTATCTCTGTGGCTAGCTAAAAGCCCAGTGCCATTTCACTGGAGCTTTGAACAATGACCTTTCCCAATGACCTCCTGCCTTTTAAAGACAGCAGAGTTTGGAGTTCCTGTTCAAAGTGCTAAATGCCCTTGGGGAGTTGTAGTACAGTTTTAGTCCCATTAGAAACATTGACCATCACCCCAGGATGCCCTCAGAGAGGAAACCATTGGAAGACATGACCGAAAAAGCATCTGAGAAGTCCTATTTTGTGCTCCTCCCCAGGGCAACTGTTAATATTAGATTTTCCATGTAAAAAGTCTATTTCCTCTGCCTAGAGTGACCATAGTAGAGTCCATGACATTGCATTTATGACGCAGATCTATTTCTGATCATCAGTTCTTTTTGTTTGTAGTCCAAGCCATCATGACCATAGCTCACATGATGGCGAGCTACAGCTTTTACTTGCAAATACAGAAGAGTTTTAATGTATATTGTCCTTTTTGTTTCATGTACCATCTTTGAAAATAGGTGTCTTGTGTGACTTGAAATGCCTACACTAATTATTTTTCTGTTTCATACAATAAAATGATATGGTTTGAATTTATGCCTAAGAAAATCAGTGTTTATAGAGCACCCTATCATGTTTCATTAGAAAAGATGATTGTAGATAGTATGTAACTGTCATCGTTTTGGCGAGGCTGCTTCCCAGAATATCCTAATTAGTCTGTGACATCCAAACTCTGTGACTTTCTCTTCTTTCTTTTGTGCTTTCTTTTTGATCACCTTACCTAACTTTGCATTCATCTAACCTGGCAGAGTTAGACCGCTGTGGGTATCATTTTTGTGCTCTGACATTGGCTAGTGGGCTCAATTTATGATTAATACAAGGGCATTTTCACACGGGTTCAGTAGGAGAAACAAATATCAAAGGTGTTGGGGGAATATGCTAAGAGAAAGGTCAATGGTATCAGTTACTGAATGCTGCATGTAGTTGTATTGACCAACATTTCGGAAAAGTAGTGCTCTTTTTGCTGGAGGTGAGATCCTGTAATGAAGCTGAGTCTAGCCTTGAACCTGTAATCCTCTTTCTCAGCCTCCGTAATTGTTGAATTATAGGGATATGCCACTATATCCAGCTAAAAACAAAAACAGAATCTAAAAGTACTCCTGTATGGTAGTAAAGAAAGTAAGATGATAGTTCTTTATTTTTCTAGAAAATACATATGTGTGTTTTGCCTGCATGTATGTATGTATACCTGGTACCCATGGAGGCCAGAATAGGGCATTAGATCCCCTGGAGCTGGATTTACAGAAGGTTGTGAGCTGCCATGTGGGTAATGAGATCAAACCCAGGTCCCCTGGAAGAGCAGCCAGTGCTCTGAACTGCTGAGACATCTCTCCAGCCCTAAGACAGCCATTTATTAAGTGTTCACTGTGTATCAGGCATCAGGCTTTGGAATTAGCCTAATTATCTTACTTAACCTTCATCAGCAATGGTTTATAGATGAGACAAGGGAATCACAGCAAGGAAGTCCAAGAGGATTGATCTCAATCAAGATTTGCCTAACTCTGCAATGTTTGCGGACTAGTGTTTTTAACACTGACCGTGAATATTAGAAATTGCTTCAGATAAAAGATGCATGTAGTTTCCTTTTTATGGGTTGGAGTGAAAAATGAGATCTGTTATGCTTAGATCCCTCTGACTGAATACTGTCTTCCATTCTTGTGCTTAGATTCTGCTTGTTCATTTCATGCCATGTGCATTTATTTAATTAGCATGGTTACTTGAATGTTCAAAAAGTTTTATTGGCAATGGTGGGGGTGATCGAAATTGTGTTCACCGATGACAGTGGTGATCCAGTTTGAGTAAAGATGAGTCAAGATTTCAAGTTTTACTTGGAGGGTCCGGGTTATTGGTTTAGCAGTCAAAATGAAATGCTAAGCAGAGATGCTCCTCGTGTGACTATGTGAGTAATTGAAGTTAACAAAAGCATATCATGTACCATGCCTCTCATTCTGTGATTGTAAAAGGCACATGCTCACGCTCCATAACTTGTCTGTTAGTAACACAAGATCTCAAGGAGCTCGCTGATCCTTTCCCCATAGCACTTAGCACATGTATATTGAGCGCCTACAATGTGATTTATTTGAAAGGTTACAAACAAAAAGCACCAGAGCTTCTTGGAATTTAATTTATTCCTTGATTATTAAAGTTCCATCAAGGACTGACATCCCAGATCAGAAAATACTACATATTGGAATGGCAGTAAATTTTAATAGTGAAGTTAATATCTCTTTCTGTTTTCATTTTTGCATGAAATATCTCTTGCCTTTGCATGACAAATTAGAGAGTTGCTGGCGGTTTGTGGACCAAATGTTTGGGTACTTTGTGTAGGCTCATCTGTGCTGGTTTTAAATGAGAGTGTTTTCCTCCCTGCCTGTTTCTCATCAGGACTCATATATTCTTGTGTCCAAAAAGACTCTCTGATTTAGCTGTGAGGCTGATTTTATTGTAGGGATGTCTGTGTACCCTGTCATCACAAGCGGCCCCTGGTGAAACTTCCCATGTTGTGCGTGTGTGTTGTGGCAATATGTTCAAGTCTGATCTTTCTCAGATGTATGTGTGAGTGTGTGCAACTATTTTATAGCCTAGAAGAGATGCAGGCAGCAGAGCCTCTGCCAGAATATGTTTCCTATTAGACTTTGTAAGATGAAATTATGGGTTAGCACAGGGCTTTCATGAGGCTGCCTCTCGAACCCGTCACTGGAAGACAGCTAACACCTTCCTTCGACTCACGTTTTCCAAGATTCCTAAGTGTTAAGAGGACTTTCTTTTTGAAATGCAGAAATTAAAAGAATATGGCACAAAGCATTTTTATAGTTTTATTGGGTCTTGAGGGCAGATATATGGGTTCCAGACAAAATGCAATCATAGGCCAGGATTTTACTTTCAAATGGCCTTACCAGCACTTTTCATTGGAGATTTATGTCCACAAGGAGGAACAGGGTCTGCTTTGAGAGATAGATGGAGTGGATTGAAGAGCCCCACTCATGTCCTTTCTACCTCTTAATCAGTGAGTCTCTTTAATCAGTGAGTCTTTTCTCTAATTAACTTGCTTCTCCCACTCCCGTTTCCTGGTTTATAGCCTTATTGGGAGGATAAAGTGAGATAATTCACACACTCTGTAAATTTTGTTAATCTCGGTGTAAATATGAAGTACCGCTGGCATTTCATTATGTCTGTTTGGTTAGTACTTGTGTCCTTATGTTGTTGGTCCCCATGGTAGGATTGAGTCTCCTTTCTCCCCGGTAGAGACTAGTCAATTCTGGCATAACTGAGTATAAAACCTCTCTCAAGTCCCTATTTCTGTTCACAGAGAAGTTCAAGCTTTTAACAAAGGCAGGGGTAGAGGTACAGTGTCAGAGAAATACAGCCTGGGTGTGAATACGTTGACACTCAGCCAGCGTAAGGGTGGTGAGTGGAGATGCACCTGCTTGTCCCTGTGCTATCGCGCTGAGTCATGGTCTGCAATGCTTCCATTACAAAATCACCCAGACCTGGAGCATACACAGCAGAATTGCGTTTTCCCATAGTTTCGGAGGCTAGAAATCAAGACGGAGGTGCCAGCAGCTCTGCCTTCTCTCGAAGTCTTTGTCTTGTAGAAGGCTTGCTTCTCGGTGCATCCTCACATAACCTTGCCTCTGTGATCCCACACATCCCCGGTGTCTCCCACAGTGTCCAAATAATCTTCCTTGAACACCGGTCAGATCATGTTACAAACGACTCCTTAAGTTTTAACTTCATAACCGTTTTTAATGTTCTTCTTCTCTGTGTGTGTGTGTCACTCTCTGAAGTCCTGAGAATCTCATGTATTTAGGGGGACTGGGGAAATGGCTCAGCCCATGTTAGGCAGAGCCGTAGGAAAGTGGGTTCCCTCCTGGAATCTGTAGAGACAGCTCTAATCTTTGCTGAACCAAGTCTAGGGCAGGTCTCTTCAGTTCTCACTTCCAGGGTTCTCTGAATGCACTGACTCGGAGCCACGGTGGGTACTGTAGTGTTGAACATGAGCACATTTTGTAATGTGTAAAATGATAGAAACACAAAATAATGTCATATCTAGAATACCTGTGAGGATACATTGGCCACAGTCGGGAAGTTTAAAATGTAAAATGTGAAGGCTCATTGCAGACACTTGGCTGAAATCAGCTCCTTGGCTGTTCTTTTTGGCTGAAGGAGAGGTGAGGAGAAAGGAAGGTGACCGGGTTAAGACTCAGTTCAGAAAATACAATAAGAAGGTGAGCAGATAAGCCAAACATCTGGATAATTTAATAGGAATCGCTTCCAGTCTGTGACACTGCTATTTAAAAAGCCTTTTAGTTTTTTCCTCTTAGTAACTTCCCAACTTTCATCATCTGGCTGGGCTTAGGGTAGGAGTCCCTTGAGCCTGACCCTAGCCAGCAGGCATGTTTCCTCTTCACACAAGGTGTGAGGACCAGAAACACTCCTCAAAATGTGACTTTCTAATAGAAAGCAAAGATTGGGACATTTGCCATTATCTCTGTGTATCTTTTCTGAAATGGATCAGCAACTTAATGTGTGAAAATTAAGAATCCTAAGTGCAGGGCTTGTTTCTCAGTGGTCAATGCTGGTTTGCTTAGAGTGTATTTGGATGCCCACATCCTGGAGTACAAAGGTAGTCTTCTTGTCTTCTTCCCAAGCTCATAGAACAAGCCTGAGCTCAAAACAGAGATGTTGCAATCTGCTGGTCAACTTATATTCTGTCTTAGCATCTAGTGCCTGATAGAAAGCATTACATGCCCAGCGGTGGTGGCGCATGCCTTTAATCCCAGCATGCGGGAGGCAGAGGCAGGCGGATCTTTTTGAGTTCGAGGCCAGCCTGGTCTACAGAGCGAGATCCAGGAAAGACACAAAGCTACACAGAGAAACCCTGTCTTGAAAAAGCAAAAAACAAAACAAAACAAAACAAAACAAAAAAAAGAAAGCATTACATATTTTTTAGGTACTTAAAACCACACACACACACACACACACACACACACACACACACACACACACACCACATACATAGTTTTTTGAGCCAGGCCTCTAACTTCTGTCCTCCTTGCCCCAGCGGGCAGAACAGTGGAATTGAACATTTCTACCATGCCCAACTATTGCCTAACTATTTTTCAGTTAGAAAAATGATTATTATTGAGTTGCGCTTTGCCATACATTTTTAAAAAGCCATTTGTAATGGAAATATACTATGGTATGTAAACAAAACATGAGATGTGTATCGCTGCTCATGCCCCATGACCTGTGCATCCAGCTACTCAGGAGGAAGAAGTAAGATGATAATGAGTCCAAGGCCAACCTGGGCTACAGTGTGGTAGTCCAGTCTGGACTCAGAATTGTGATCCTCTTGCTGAAGCCTTTTCCATGTTGAGAGGACAGGTGGGTACCACATGCCTGGCTTCCCTCCTCCAACTTTTTTTTTTTGTATATGAAAACCTACTGACAAATTCATGATGGCTATAAACTAGTATACTGAAATGGTTCTTTTTACTTGATTTGGTAATGAAAACATTTCAAAGTGCCTGCCTCTTCAAAGCAGTTATCAATTTCTTGAAAATTAGCAGGGTAGTTTTAAAGCTTTTAATTGAGGCTGAATCGGTTTAGAAAACTCAAAAAGAGATAAGTATACTGCCCCTTGATAAATTAGGAAGGTGTGATATGCATATAGTGACCAAATAATTAAATAGGAAATGTACTTCATCATATAAAATTCAAAGTGGAAGAAAAATATTTCAAGATGTACAATAGATAGTATTTGAGCTGAAGATTCTTTTAATCAGTGGAATTAAACTTCTGGAATACAGTATTCCTGATATCTTCCTGCTGTTCCCCTTTGCTTTAATCTTGCTAAATAGCTTCCATGTAAATAACATTTAGAAGCCTCTTTAGGTTAACTGCAGTTTTAACTTAAATGATCAGCCTTCATTAACATTTAATTTTGAAATGGCAACATTGTTTTATCTGGAGAATTAAGGATTCTTCAGCTGCATCTGGTCGAGACTCATCCCCTACTTTTTTTCCCTATAAGAAGGAAGTGTGCAGAGGAACCACTTTTGGGATATTTAGAGATGAGGATGGAGTTGCCTTGGCTGTGGGAAGACAATCTCCAAGAGTTTGGGTTTCAATTCAGTCACAGCCCGGGCCATCTTTAAATGGATTTCCTTTCCTAGTTTTGGAGGATTGTGTGGTGGGGTAGGAGAGGATTGCTGTTCACTTCCAGCCCATAAATGTCCTTTAATGACTTCTGGGAAAAGCTCTCCAAGGAACGGAAGGGAAATTTGCCAAATACGACTCCTTCGGTTGCAAGATTTACCTTTGCAGAAAACAAACACATCCTTTTTTTGTGTGTGAAGGCCCTTCACCACCTAGCCCTCAGTGGTTAACTGGGAAACAGGCTCTTTCTCACATCCTGTGACCTTTTTCCCAGACAGCGAGATGGTGAGAATTTATGAAGTGGTAGTTGCTTATGAAGTTATCATTTCTGACCTTGACAGGTTTACAGTCTAGGTGGAGGAGATCAAGAAGTTAAACGAGCAAGCGTAATGATAAATGACAGCCTGATTCCAGTGCCTCCCGTCACCCCTGGACCTAGAGACATTCCTGCCGGGGCAGCAAAGTACCTTTCTCCAAACTGTCCTTGCTCCGTGGGATTCTGAAAATCACATCGCTTATCCTCAAACTAAGACAAGATCGAGATGTTATAGTATTTTTCTTCATTCCCTTACCCTATTAGCGATGTATTTGCATATTAACTGGAGCTTTCTCAATATAATGGCTTATCCCTAAAGAGGGGACTTTAATGAAGGGATTATAGGTTAAGTGGCAAATGAGTGCCAAAGACATTTAGGTAAGCCAATTAACCTGATGGTTTTTCACAGTTAATTATCATTGTGTGAGCAGAGGTTAGTGCCCAGAGTGAGTGAACTACTTTTAGATGAGCATGATAATTCCCTCCATACTTAAAACAATTTAGAATTTTTCAAAAAAAAAAAAAAGGTGAATCAAGCTTTTTCATACTAGTCATCTCTAATTAGAATTGAGTTTATCAGATATGTCTTGGATACCTACTGTACGTTACCTTCCAAAACATGAATAAGATGTGTTTTCTGTTTCTGAGGAGTTAATAGTATGTTGGGGGAGATAAAGATGTTCCAAAAAGGAAAGTGAATAGCCCATGACGGTTGCTGGGGGTTTCTGGGGACAGTAACACCAGAAGAGATAGTGGCTGTTACTTCTGCTGTTCCTGTCTTCTTCTTGCTGCCTTTTCAAACTTAATCCCAATTTGTCCTGTTCTGCGGGCTTTGGAACTCCTGACTGCAGTTCTGGGAACATATCCCTAGCTCGGTCACTGCTTCCTTAACTTCTTTCCGTGAATGTAGGCTTGCATTCCTGATGCAAGTTTCTGACCTTCTGAAGTGACATGGGTCTGTTTTATGTTCTACTGTAGCTGTTAGTATTTTTATTAGAGGATTTATCACACTGCCACGAAATTCCCTGTACATTATTTGCTTCTTTTATGAGGCCGAATATTACTCAAAGTCAGAAATGTTTTACTATTTCGCCCAGCCTTCTATCTGTTTTGCCCTTTGAAGTCCTTAGCCCATTATCATGTAGATGAATAACCTGGCAGGTGAATACTGTCTTTGACAGAATCCATCTTTTTTTATTGGGCAATGATATTCTATTGGGAAAGGAAAAGGGGATCTTAAACACACCTGTGTGCCATTCTTAACACACACAATCCTCCCCATTCCTTCTGAAACATGTCTTATATATCATCCAATTTAAGATCCTTGGAACTCGTCATAAGAAGTCAGTATTATTAATGGGAACGCCCTGGTACCCAAAGACAAATGCAAATACATTCAGCCACAGGAACCAGGAAATACTTGTCATGTAGTTTCCAAATTAGCATGCTGCAGTGATGCAGGGAAGCATATTTAGAAAGATGTAATGATTGGAGGAAAGCAATCCATATGGTCTAGGAGACAAGAAAGTGTTTGAGCTAAGGAAACGATGCTGCAGATTTTGAATGACATTGGGATGTGTATGTAGAAGTAATGAGAGATTGACCTAGGAGGTTGTGAATGCTAGCTATGAACTTTCTTTCTTCCATTCTTTTTCTTTCTTTCTTTCTTTCTTTCTTTCTTTCTTTCTTTCTTTCTTTCTTTCTTTCTTTCTTTCTCTCTCTCTCTCCCCCTCCCTCCCTCCCTCCCTTTTTTCCTTCCTTCCTTCCTTCTTTCTTTCTCTCTTTTCCTTTCTTTCTTTCTTTCTTTCTTTCTTTCTTTCTTTCTTTCTTTCTTTCTTTCTTTCTCTCTCTCTCTCTCTCTCTCTCTCTCTTTCTTTTTCTTACTCTTTTTTAAAGAAAAGAAATAGGGCATGATAAGGGATGCCTGGGGAGTGAAGGTGGCGTTAGTGTTATATTTCTGGAACTTTTCTAGCTCATAGCATGCATAATGGATCGAAGTGAGAAGGCAGGCAACAGCCATAACTATTGAGTTCAGTTTAACAATATTTATTGCGTGCCTATGATACATTGGTCACTGGGAGAAAAGACATCATTTCTTTCCTGAGGGGACCTATAGCCTAATGAAGGGAGGACACAAATGGCCAGGCAATTCTAGTGAGCACGCTGTATGAAAGGAGCAGCTGTGGTGTTGTATGAGAGCTGCATAATGTTGTGCTACATAGCACTATTGATTGTATGTATTAGACTAACATCTGTATGACTAAGGTGTACTGGTTAGCTTTAGGCACAGCTGGATCCAACAACACTAAGAAGTATCTCTTGTCCTGTTTGCTCCGGTTTCTGATAACATAAGTTGCTCTGATTCTCAGACAGACCATGTCTTTAAAGAACCCTGAGATTTCATCTCGTTCTCAAAATAAGAGACCCTTTCTCAATGGATTATTGGTACCATCTTGACTCTGATTGGTTGGCTTACCTTCCATTCAGTTGGGTGGTCAAAGATGGAGATGAAGAGCTGTAGTACACTGAGAGAAAGAATTCCAAGAACTTTCTTCAGGTTCTGAGGGCAGCCTTGACCCTAAGGAGTGAGAGTAAGTCAGAGCTGTTTTCTAAAGGACATAACAAGGCACCTGTACTAGCAAGGTTAAGTCCACAAAACCAGCAAGCACTTTTGTTACACATTGAAGTGACATTATCTGAGGTACTCCTTGCCAGGACTTTGCCAAGAAGGGTTGCTATTACCTGCAAACTGTACACCAGGAAGTAAAGGCGATATACTTGGTATTAGATGAGAAATCGTGATTCCATTATTTGTCCTTCCTACATAGATGTGGGCAGTAAGAAATGTAGCCAGTCATGAGGCTAGAGAGATGGCTCAGTGGGTAAAAGCCTGATGATCTGAGTTTGATCCCTGGGACCTCTGTAGCATGTATCTATAATCTGTTCATTTGGGAAATGGGAGTTATAGACAGGAGAACCGCCTGGAAGCTTGCTGGGCAGTTGACTTGGCATATGCAAAAGCAAAGAACAGACAAACAACCCTCCCAAATCAATCAATAAAAAAGAGAGACCTTGTTTCACACACAAGGTGGAAAGTGGAGGACAACTTCCAAAATTCATCCTCTGAGCTTTAAACATTTATTGTGCATGTGGGTACATTTTGTGTGTATGAATGTAGTTACACATAGATGTTACAGTGTGTGTGTGTGTGTTGGCCAGAATACAACATGTGCAAGGTAGGTTCTCTTCTTCTACCTTGGGATCCTGGGATCCAGCTCAGGTCGTCAGGTCTGTGCAGCAAGCATCTCACCAACTCAAGCCTAAAGGAGCTTGAAGTGAAATACTCATAACTTTGATCCTTAGAATTTGGAGAGTATAAATCTGAGTAAGTGTTGAAAGTCCCACTGTTTGCATGGTTACTCGCAACAGTGGTTTGTTCTTAGTGTCGGTGGTGGTCGTGATGACAACAACTTACAGTACATATATCTGCACATCTGTATTTGTATTCTATTACGCATTCACGTGTCACAAGTACATGCTTTCCATGTTCATGTTGGGGCGCATGTACACATGCCATTTACACATGCGTTGTATGTAACACGTTGTGTTGCGTATAGGAGTATGCTTTTTTGCTCATTTCCTTTGGTGACCTGACAAGGCACATCCAGTCATTTTTAGCTTACAAAAGAGAATACCAACGTACTGAGAAATGAAGGCACACTGTACTGCCATCTCAGTAAGTGTATGTCCAGTCGGATCCAGAATATATCTTTCTCGTCTCCCCACTCTTCTCTCCCCCCCGCCCATCCTGGAGTCTAACCCAAGGCCTTGTGTGTGCTGTGCAAGGGCTCTGCCACTGAGATGCATCTCCAAAATCATTTTCGTTGGCTTTGCATCACATTGCCTTGCTTCAGCATAGATATTTCTGTTTGTATACTGCTTGAACAGGGTTAGTTCACAAAAGGCGTTCTTTTTCTTCTTTTCTCTCTTGTAAAACACATTTTAGCGTGTTGCAAAGTTGCCCCCCACCCCCACCCCCTGCTCAAGGCCTGGCCTTTATTTATATTTCAGTACAATGATGGCAGAGCAATGTACCTCTGTTGGTTGAAGCATCCCTCTGCTCTGAAGGACTAGGTCATCTCTGGTGAGGGTGTGTGCGTCTGAAAGGTCAGCAGATGGAAGGAACAGTGACATGAAGACATACTCAACAACAGCTGAGCTGACAGTGACTCACCGTCCCTCAGCTTTATAGTAGTGCTGGCCTTTGTCAACATTCCCTGGGGGTGGGGAGAATCACAAGGCAGCAAAACCAGAGAGCCACCGATGCACAAAGCTGGAAGCAGGTTAAGACCTCTGTGCGAGCTGGAGAGACTGGGTTGTTTTGCTTCAAAAGACAATCTGTGGTCCCGTCTTCTCTAGAGAATTCTGCCTAGAAGTGTGTCTCTTCCCCTTATGTCACTTTGTCCCCAGTCCCCCACCCCCACCCCCTGCCCACCCACGTTCCCCAGATGGAAGTTTTCCTGATTCTTTAATGTCTTTCTGAGTTTCCCGATACCAGCCCATGCAAAACAACCCCAGGAATTAGACCAGTGTGCAATTCTGGTTTGTTTAAGGTGTTTCATTAGCTGTGAAATAGCAGAAGTCATTTCTATTTTGGACTTCTTGGAGAAGATGCAAATGGATCAAAATCTGTTTTGCTTAGTGTCAAATGAGTGTACCCCTCGTCCTGCCTGAAGATCACTGAGTTCCACCAAGGCCCCTTTGGCCTGTCTTCCCTAATGCGATGTTGAATGGTATCATAATGCAGCCCTCATCACTGCCTCGCATGTGTGACACGACTTAGTTATTAAAGCCCGATGCAGTTTTGTTATAGTCCATTTTCTTTTGCCATAATATTCATTGGTTAAAGAAAAGTCATGCTTAGGTTGATAGCACATGTTAAAGAATTCCATCATGCAGATGTCTCCCTCATTCTAGTATGTTCCACACAGAGGTGAGGCATGCCTTTCTCTTCCAATTTTGCGTTATTAACATTGTTTGCCTTTTGTTGTTTGTTTGTTTTTTGTTTTTTTCGAGACAGGGTTTCTCTTTGTGCCTTTCCTGGAACTCTCTAGCCCAGGCTGGCCTCGAGCTCACAGAGATCCGCCTGCCTCTGCCTCCCGAGTGCTAGGATTAAAGGCGTGCACCACCATCGCCCAGCATGGTTTGCCTTTTAGTTTTTTGTTTGCTTGTTTGTTTGTTTGTCTGTTTGTTTTTTTGTTTGTTTCTTTTGTTTTCATTACAGGGTATATATTTGTTGCTATGCTTCAGAGGTTTTTTTTCCCCAGAGAACATGTAAGACTTAAAATCTTATTCCTTCTTCTGAAATCCTCATTTTCTGAGGAGTAGATGCAGTTGATCTCTGCTTGCTACAGTTTACTAGGTTTATTGCTATCATGATAAGATATTCCAGCTGCTTTGAACAGATCTTTCAGGTTGCTTGATTTTCCCTTTTTTTCTCAGAAAAATTTTAAAGAGTTGAACAAATATAGAATAACTGCGTCAGGGAAGACCATTTTCCATCCTTCCTGAACCTTCTATTGTGAGGGTGAAGCATTATCTTAAATAATGTGTTCCCAGCCTTCCTCACTGTATTAGTAAGGCCCCATCTCAGAATGCTTTGCCCTGAGCTCCTAGGCTCTGACATGGACCCGTTATTGGTTTTACATGGATACTAGAGATACGCACGTCATTGTCGAGGTTAAGATCTAGCATAAGCCAGTCAAGTTTCATTCTGAATTACTTGAAATCTGCACTCTCTGACAGCAGTGTTTGGCAGTATGTCAGTTTTTCATATTTCTTTTAAATTTTAATTATAACCCATCAAGTCTTAAGCAATTACTCCTGGGTTAGACTCTTGATGAATGTCGTAGCAGGGTGTTTTAGTTTAATGGATCCAGAAAAAACATCTGTTTCTAATATTTTAAAAGCCAATTTATATGGAAATTCATTTAATACACAGTCAATACACGGAGACTTGAAAAATCCAATTGGAAAATCAAACAACTGTGATGTCGTCGGTCTTCCATTAACAAAGGACTCGGCTGTGTCTAGGCTCAGCTGCTGCTAGGTAACACTCACAGTATCATAGCTTAGAAGAAATAGCAATGTAGACTTAGAGAAATGGGACAGTGAACTTGGGGCTAGTGTCTACCATGACAGCAGGTCAGTGTCCTTCTTTGATTACCCTGGTCTGTTGTGTGCAACTTCTTTTTTTTTTTTAATTAATAGATTTTCTATTCATTTTACATACCAACCACAGATTCCCCCCTTCTCCCTCCTCCCACCCCCAGCCTTCCCCTCCAACCCTCTCCCCATTCCTACCTTCTCCAAGGCAAGGTCTCCCATGGGGAGTCAACAGAGCCTGGTACATTTAGTTGAGTCAGGTCCAAGCCCCTCCTCTCTGCACCAAGGCTGCGCAAAGTGTCCCACCATAGGGACTGGGCTCCGGAGAGCCGGTTCATTGTGTACAACTTCTTTTCTGGGCCCCGGTGGCTGCTGCAACTCAGTGGTAATCCATATTGCAAAAGGCTGTGCCTGGGAGTGGGGACGCTAAATCTCTCCTCTTACCATGCTTTCTGGAAGTAATAGATCAAAGGTAGTCACATGACCATATTCAACATTAAAGGAAATATGAGAGAGAACCATGTTCCCAGCTCAAAACATTCTATTAAGATGAAAGAAGAACCATTTACATGTTGGGAGAACAATGAACTATTTCTATTGTGCAATATTAAGACATAGTTTTAACAGACTGGTCTTTGTATTAAATATCTGGAAGCATTAATTAGTTCTCATAAATAGATAATATACATAAAAAACTAGCATTGTGATGGGTGGAGAGTAGGTAACTACCAATAACTAATTAATAGCTTTTTTTTTTAAATTCTAAAATCCACATTTATCTGATTCCAGAATTCGTTTGTCTACTAGACTTTATGAAGGACTTTAAGACTTTACCTTGATCCTTGTGCAATAATACTAACAGCTAACCATGTAGAGGTATCGTTTGTACTAGAGTCCCTATAATGCTCCTGTGTCTATAAAGCAATGACCTCTGCTTCACTATGTCAAAGATAAATGAGCCCCCATGGAACTGGACCAGGCCCTCTGGTTAAATGAGACAGTTGATGAGCTTGAACTATTTGGGAGGCCCCCAGGCAGTGGGACCGGGACATGTCCTTGGTGCATGAGCTAGGACCTTCCATGCTTTGGAACCTAGGGCCTATACCGGGACACTTTGCTCAGCCTTGATGCAGGGAGGAGGAGACTGGACCTGCCTCAACTAAATCTACCAGGCTGGGCTGACTCCCCAGGGGAGACCTTGCTTTGGAGGAGGTGGTAATGGGAGATGGAATTGGGGGGGAAGGCTGGGGGGTAGGAGGAGGGAGGACAGGGGAATCTGTGGCTGATAGTTTTATGCAGTAAAATTAAATTAATTATAAAATAAAAATATTAAGAAAAAAGATATCAGATAATAGCAAGATTTTTGTCAGTGTTGTTCCTAAGTTTAAATGTGAAGATGTAGCCGAGGGGACCAGAGTGCTTGACAGACAGCAAGTACCCAACAAACAGTAGGCCTTTCCTTCTTGACATGTATATGGAAGTATGAGGCATAGGATCCTGGAAATACATTCAAGTCAGGTGACAGTGAAGTGTCATTATGATTTTTACAAGTGATAGCAGTGCCTATGAGAATGCAGAAATGGGAAAGGCTGTAGTATAAATAAAGACAGGTAGGCAATACCAGGTAGGTAGAGAGCTGTCTTCTCTATCTCTCCAGCTCTCCTGACCCGTAGCTCCTTTATGGTCTACACACCAGCAGCATGGACACAATCAATGACCATATTAGTGTATGTCATCTTTGCCTTCTCTCCACTCCTCCTTCATCAGAGCCATCTTTTACTCTGGTACTCACGTGATGTGTGGGCATGAGAAGCACTACCCTAGGGCCTGGTCCCCATCTTTCTTTTTAGGAGGTGCTGATGCTGGATCTAGATGCATCCCATACAGGAGCAGCACCCAGATCATCTTTAAAAGGCAGAGTCGCAGGCAGCTGCTAACCAGGAGCCTGAGGGCTGTGTTAGAGTTCCACAAGGGTATCAGAACAATTGTTTGGGAGCTGCCACAGGAGGTTGAAAACGCTGATGGAGCACTTATATTCATTTGTTCTTCAAAGGCTGTGCTTATCAAGGACCAGCGTCTCAGGATAGCAAAGGAGCCCAGACTGTAGCCTTAGTAGGCAGTAAGGGCATGATCTGGGTTCAACCTCTGTATACTGGGAATATCTCATCAATGTCGATGTCCGTTTTTTTTTTTAAGTAGATGTTTTGCATTTGATTTTTAATATATTTTGTTTTTCAGCCGTGCTATCAAGACGAATCAGGACCTGCTCCCAGAAACCCCATGGACACACATTTTCTACAATGACTTCTGGGGGACCCTTCTAACTCACAGTGGCAGCCACAAGTCCTACCGGCCGCTCTGCACTCTTTCCTTTCGACTGAACCATGCCATCGGAGGGCTGAATCCCTGGAGCTACCATCTCGTCAACGTCCTGTTGCATGCGGCTGTCACCGGGCTCTTCACACGCTTCTCCAAGGTCCTTCTCGGGGATGGCTACTGGACTTTCATGGCCGGCTTGATGTTCGCTTCTCACCCCATTCATACGGAGGCCGTGGCGGGCATCGTGGGACGGGCAGACGTGGGCGCCAGTCTTTTTTTCCTCCTTTCCTTGCTCTGCTACGTTAAGCACTGTTCTACAAGAGGCTACTCGGCCAGGACTTGGGGCTGGTTCCTGGGGACCGGACTATGCGCAGGATGCAGTATGTTGTGGAAGGAACAAGGAGTGACTGTCCTGGCGGTGTCGGCCGTTTATGATGTCTTTGTCTTCCACCGGCTGAAAATGAAGCAGATCTTACCTACCATTTACAAAGTAAGTGATTGAGTTGCCTCCGGAGCATCGCCTTACTGACTCATCCACAGGCTTGGTCCTTTGCTACCGTTTAAGAAAGGCAGATTTGTTCTTCTGCAAGCAGAATTTCAAATGAGGCCCTTTTGATCTTTCCTTCAGGAGAGTGCCCCCTTTGACCTTCCTCTAACCAAGCAAGGTTTCCAGCACTGCTTGTTTTACTCCTCAGGTTTCTGAACGTCTTTCCACAATTTCTAAGGTGGCAGGAGAATAGTTTTTGCCTTGTAAAGTGTATTCATCTTTTTGGTTTCCGTTCACTTTTTTTTTTTTTTTTTTTTTTTTTGCCGAGTTCAATATAATCCAGTAATTGCCTGTGATGTGGATTTGTAAAAATAACACAGCTGATGATGGAGCTAGATGCTGGATTCCATGGAGGGGAAACCCTGTGTTTTTTTGCTAATCTGAGACTGTGCCTGAGTTTTGAAAACATCCCTCTTTGCAGAGCACTGAGAAGTCAGATGCTAAAACAGTGACTCATGTTCACCTTTTCTTTGTTTTCGGTAGATAAGAATAGACGAGGCAAAACGCAGTGCGGTTATTATAAGTTTTACCTTGAGGCCAATTAAGACCTTTGCTTCCGGGCTTAATGTTTGTGTATTCCCTTAGTGATTTCAAATACAATGTTGTTCCAAAGGTTATGGCAGGATTTTGGGGATCCCCATATTCTTAAAGAGACAGATCTTTTTTTTTTTTTTTTTCCTGGTGGAGCTTGTATACTTGACTCTGGGTAAACAGGTACGTAAATACATGGACACAGCAAGCATTCACTGCAGGTAATTTACCATTTATTTAAGGTGAGTGAATTCACATAGGAATGAAATGGATGTCCTAGTTTATTTTTATACAAAGTGTTAAGTCTCCGGCTAAATATGAGACATGATAAAGCACAGAACATCTTTAGAGTTTTTCAGATTTGATCAATAAGTTGAGTTTACTGTCACTATAAAGATTGCAGTATAAATATTTAGCACACAAGGACAGAGATATATTCAAGGCTACTTTAAGAATTGTTATAGACTCTTCTAATACTGTGCCGAAATTAATTTTTAAAAATGAAATTCAACCTAGACAACACTTTTTTTGTTGTTTTGTTTTTTTGCTTTTCAAGACAGGGTTTCTCTGTGTAACAGCCCTGGCTGTCCTGGGACTCACTTTGGAGACCAGGTTAGCCTCGAACTCACAGAGATCCACCTGTCTCTGCCTCCCGAGTACAAGTGATGTGATTAAAGGCATTTGCCACTACTGCTGCCTAGTCAGATGATAGTTTTCTAAAATCAAACATTCTAACACAGTCTGGTCCAGAGGCATTCTCAGGTGGTATCAGTGTGATGAGTAATGACTGTAGGAAAATTCTAGCAGTTGTTTTCTGTAATAAAACTTATAGTTTTGAAAGAGCAATAAAAATTTGTATGTACAGTAAACACACTGCAGTTACATACCATGGTCTCAAATTTGAGCGGGGATGTATTGGGTGGTATTTGTTTGCATAGTATGAAGCTTGTATGTTGTGGACTGAGAACAAGACTCTAGTGAAATCACAAGGTGCAATACTGGTGATGTAACACAGGCCAGCAACATCAGAAACACCTGTTTTTCTGTATATAACGTGGAAGACACTTTTGACCACTCTGCATTTGGAGACTTTCACCTCCTGCCAAGCTCGTAGCAACCCTCTCATTGAAGGTCAAGGCTCACAGTTCAAGAAATTTCCCATAAAGGGCAGCTTTTGGGGGCGGGGGTGGGGCTTTGAGAAACTGCCTTCCTTCCTATCTCTTTACCCTCCTTCATTTGGAACTCACCCCTGGTTTGATTGTAAACAGAAAGTTTTAAAAACACCCCGCTGTGGTGTAGAAAGGTCACCTCTTCCAGGCAGGCTCCCACATTTCATTTAGACATGAGAGAGGACATTTACAAAATTGATTGATTGAGATGAGAGACTTCCTGCATTGCCCAGCCAGGCTTTAGGTGGGCTCATCTCACCCCAGCCTCCTGAGTAGCCGGGACTAGAAGGCTGCTCCACCACACCCAACAAGCAGGAGACTATGGTTTTAGGTACTTATGAAGAAGCTGACAGATTTTCCTATTTTTTCTCTCTGAAGTTGAAGTCCCCTTTTGCTTAAAATTGAATTACACGAGAAACACGGATGGGAGAAAATCCAAAAGCATTTATTTATTATTACTATTATTTACAATTTTAATTGTATTTATGTATATGTTTGTATCTGGGTGGGTGCCCATGCCTGTAACTTTGCAGAGGCCCATGGAGAGTGTAGGGTCCCCTGGAGCTGGAGTTACAGGCATAACTCGGACCTGAATGTCAGTCCTCAAGGTTGAACAGCAGGTGCATTTAACCAATGAGCCATCTCCTCAGCCCTATTCTTATTTATTAATTGTCAGAGGGGGGCCATGGCCCTTTCACTTAGAGCTCAAGGATTCAGGCTTCTTGAAGTTCTTTTGTGATTTCAATTCAGTGTTGTCACTTTAAGGAAAACTCTGCCTAGATTTCCATGCTAGAAAACAACATATGGTCTACAAGTGGAGCTCTCCATTTCAAATCCCTTTGAATTCTTACAGCATCACAGAGACTGATTTTTTTTTTTTCTAATATGATGTCATCAGCAATAACAAACCTTCTTGTTCCACCGGATTTGAAAAAGAACAAGGGCATTTCCTGACCCTAGGCTTTATGGAGATGGCTGTCTCTTTGAGGACAGAGGCGCTGCAGCCTTTAAGACCTCCTGTTGGTGGCCTGTGCAGCACCCTGGTTCCTTATGTGGAATTTCCAATTCACCGGCTCATTATTTGGATATGTTAATGTAGGACTTGCTTTTTGTTTGTTTGTTTGTTTTGTTTTGTTTTTTTTTGATATAGGGTTTCTCTGTGTAGTTTTGCTGCCTGTCCTGGATCTCCCTCTGTAGACCAGGCTGGCCTCTGCCTCCCAAGTGCTGCCATTAAAGGCATGTGCCACCACTGGCTGGTCCCAGGACTTGCTTTTAGGACCTTTAAAGTTGTCTTTGGAGAAAACTTCAGTTTTCCTGGCATATTTTCAAGGGTCCAGTTGTTTACTAGGAAGCTCCTTACCTTAAGAATATTCTGGACAATAGCTGTGACATACATAGACAATTATTTATGTGACATTAGAATTCATCTGCGCTTTCTGTATGTCTTCTGGCAGCCTCACGTCATGCAACTGCTGCTTACGAGACATGAAACGCCTGTAATGGGGATGCCCCTTAGAGAGTGAGGCCCCATGTCCAGGAAAAGGACTTCCTAGTTTTGATGGTTCAGTGTCCTGGCTTGTTTTGAAATGCATACTGTGGACCCCTAAATGGCAGCTCCCACCTCAAAGGGAATGAGGAGATAGTTGAACACGGATGTACGTTGCCCCAGATTCAGTGTTCCAATGTGGAAGGAGTTTCATGAAGTTTTTACATTAACAAAACAAAGAAAACCATGAATCAAGAAGCTTTATTGATCGACTGATGGAAACACTAGACATGGGCTACAGCAAGATGGGAGAATCCCTGCTGTAGGCTTTCGATACTGTCTGATGGCAAGTTTTGCTTTTGGGGTGGGTGGGAGCTATTGGTCTCTTAAGTTAATAGAGTCCAAAACAGTTTTTGTTTTGTTTTTTAATCAATTAGACAGAGGATGTTAATTCCTATCCAGAGGTGGTTTATCCAGGAGGCTAAACTAGCCAGAGATAAGGCAATTGGCATCTGAACCCACAACTCCACCTCACTGTGGTCTTTTGGTCAGTCAGTGTTTGTAGGCACAGTTCTTTCCAGGACTCTTCCTTGGCAATACTTACTGGGACTGCACTTGACCCTTGCTTCCAGGCCAGGCACCAGCTATGGGAGTGACAGAGGTAGAAAAACCCTTTATCCGATTAGAGTTACTGTTTTTAATTCTTTCTGTTTAAGCTTTTTCTGTCATTCTTAGCTTTGGAGTCAGTGTCCCTAATGTGGTCCTTGGGATACTAGATTCTTTATATTTACAAGGAAGAACAGAGATGATTTTACCAAGCCCCTGGATTTTCAGTGGAGGTGAAGGTCACTGCTAATCCCAAACATGGGAGGAGAAAGACCACCGACCCAAATCCTAATGGCCAAAATGATCAAAGCAAGCCATTAATTAAAGTAAGCCTCATGCACATGGCTGCCTCTCCTTAAGATGGAGTTCAAAAAGTCAGCATATAAGGTAGACAAGGCTTTTATAACTCAGGGGGTAGGGGGACGTTCCAAATGGGGGATTTGGTGGGTAAAAATAGATGGGCTTACAGGAGCAGAATGTAAGCACAAGTTAGCCTTACAGGGGCCCCTGAAACAAGACATGGTTGGGGTTGGCATAACAAGGTAGTCTTAACAAGGTGTTCATAGGTGGTCCTATAACCCTTTGGAACAAAGGTAGGGTTGCAAGATGGTCATAAACAACTTTTTGAAACAAAGACACCACCATTGCCATTCCTGGAACAGACAGTACAGAACCACTTGTAGTTAAGGTTATACAGGGGGGCATAACCCATTCCTTGAGGAACAGAAGTGAACCTAGTTTGTCTTTACTATAAGATAACTTTTAAGCCTAAAGTGGAGGCAGGCTGGTTCTACAGATACCCAGAAAATGATACACACTGGGATTAGAATGCATAGTTCTGAGGCTGTCTAGTGACCTCTGCACTGTAGAGGAAGGCAGAAAATGAGCAAAGAAGTGCAAAGTCAGGTGACTGGCAGCACCCTAAGAGGGAAATGATACCCAGTCTTTGCTCACAAGCAACAAGTAACCTTGGCCTTGTTCCTTGATCCACTGCCTCCTCTGGTAGGTGAGTCAGTTTCTGTTCTTTACAGTAGTTGCAGTGAACTTTGAGGTGTTCAGTGTGAGCTGGGGTGTGCACTTTCAGAAGGCATCTAAAATATCAGCTGAGGAAAAAATAAGTAACAGTGGTAGACATTGTCATTTTTTGTCTTACCCTTAAGGCTCCTGCTGGTGTTTGATGGGATATGATGTCAGCAATCCACTCAAGCTGTAGTAGGCTGACAAAAACATACCCTGTCAACTAGAGTCTCAGGACTGTGAGCTTTGCAAATATGGGCATAGATTATATGAGGAGACCATGGAAAATTATAACCCTGAGATGAGTATTCTATGCTTCCCAAGAAGAAAGTGTTTTGAAGGAAATGATTCAAATGGATTACAGGCCTGCCCAACTTTTTGACATTTAAAACATCAACAGAAGTCATGTTCTAGAACCATGCAATCAAAACATGTAAGTTTTTAAATAAGTTTGTAATTTTATATTGGACATATATATAACTGTCTGGAATAGCATACAGTCCATGGGCCACAGGATATGCCTGCAGGATCCTTTTCATCCAGAAGAATAATCATTTCTTAATATCTTGCCAGCTAACTCTACATCGCAGTCATGTGGTTTGCCCCCAAATATATGCATCTTTGCCCTATGAAAGTATTAAACATAAATACATGTTCAATTCTGTACTACAAACTAGAGAAATAGTCAAATATCCAAATCTGAAAAGGGCTGTCTTCGTAAGGCTTGGGATTGTTTGAACCAGCAATATTGAAGTTTGGTTTTTTGTTGTTTGTTTGTTTCTGTAATTCATATCCAAATCCTTTCGTGGCCCCCAAATATCTACCAGATAAATTCAGCCTCATATTCTGCCACTGTTATTCCTCTGTACCTTCGTTATTCCAAAAAGAACACACTTGGGTTTCTATTTGGCAGAGCCTAAGGTTTTTTTTGTCTAAGAAGAAGGAAATCTTAAATATTTTCTGTGACATCTAATGTTACATTTGATATTGTTTACTTTTAAAAACAAATGGTGGGCCAGGGAGAAGGCTGAGGTGTTAAAGCGATGAGGATGTATTTATGTTTTGAAAGCTGGGCATGGTACCATACACTTATGGTCATAGTGCAGGGTGGGTGGAGATAGATGGATTCTTGTAGTCATGCAGCTTACCTCACTTTGCAAACTCTAGGTCAGTGAGTGACCCTGTCTCAAGGAACATGGTACAGGACTCCTGGAAAATGTTGCCTGAGATTGTTGGCCTCAATGTGCACACATGTGCAGATACACACACCACATACATACTTCCTTCCTAACGAATAAAATATAAATGCTGTTTGAGTCAAACAAAAATATTTGGTATAGCTGAGTTTGTTCATTTTGACTGCAAAATTTGCTATACACAAGTTGCCTGTCCATATCATGTATGTGGTTTTTACAGTTTTGCAAAAGCTATATCACATTTAATTGTGTAAGTACTTGGCATATAGTAGATAGTAGTTAGTGTCTAACAAATACCTAATATTTCTACCTGCCAGGCACTGTTCTTACTGCACTAAAAATGTTAACGCATTTAAATTATTTAACAAATGCTTACCAAGAGAACTAATGCGATTTATGAAATAATATGGTTGAATACCAACAAACTATAGTTTATTCAGTAGTTAGAAGGAATTGTCCCAAGATATTAGATATAAAATGTGCAGAAATGTTGAAGAACAAAGGTCAGCAGTGGGGTTCTGTTTTATGAACCTACTATGTTATCCCTGTGCCTATGTTACGCACCTGGACATGTAGTAGGCACACAGCTAATAATGTAATTCACACTTAAACCTTACCTTTTGAAGTATTTTGCTGAGATGTTGAAGTTAATTTGTGTATACACTGACTTTTACACAATGAGGACTCCATTCCTACGTTGGTGGGTCTGGAATAAAAGAGTAGAAGCTATTCATTCCAGAAAAAAAAAAAAAACAAATTTTCTTGACCACTCACCCAATGGCTATTTTAGCATCCCACTGTGTTCCTGTCACTTACTTAGTTTTATGTGTTCAAAAATAAATGGCAAAGGACCTTGCAATATGCTCAAACTGACCATGCAAATAAGTACTAGACTTATGTCTGCCCACTATTTGTTTTTAAAGCCTCCCATAATTCTAAGAGGTATATGGTAAATAAAAAAAAAAATCAGCAGAAGCAACCTTTCTCATATCCTGCGTTTGTTGTGGGGTATTTGATCACACTGTGAAACCCCAAGACTGGGTTAATAAAATCAACCTTGGATCAGGGGCCAGAGCCAGCAGCTAGTTGACAGGAAGTAGCCATAGAGATTATGGAGAATACAGGAAGACTGATAGAGAGAGCCGCACAGGAAAGAGTGGCGAAAAACTTGGAGCTTCATGGTCTTCTGCTTCGGGACAGCTGGTCTCTGGCCCAAAACGATGATGCTCAGCTGGTTGCTTCTTGGCCTCTCTGATCTAGCAGGTTTTCACCCCCAATATCTGACTCCTGAGTCTTTATCGCTAAATAGAATGGTAGAAATTTAGTTAAAAACTACATTTGGTGGCTGCAGCCGAGCCAGTGTTGGCAGGACTGAAAATCTCACCAGGCCACACTCTGAGTGACTGGGGTCCTGACTGCAGGGCCACAGGACCACAGGAGGTAGTTGGAATATCAGTAGATTCAGGTATAGGAGCTAAGCCAATAGAAAAACACCAAGCATTAACCATTACCTGCTCAGAGCCATTTGCTATGTCTCTCTCTTTTTTTTTAATAAATATTTTTATTTTATAATTAAATTTCACATATCAGCCACGGATCCCCCTGCCCTCCTTCCTCCCTCCCTCAGCCCCCCCCCCTCCAAGCCACCCCCCCATTCCCACCTCTTCCAAGGCAAGGTCTCCCCTGGGGAGTCAGCCCAGCCTGGTAGATTCAGTTGAGGCAGGTCCAGTTCCCTCCTCTCTTCACCAAGGCTGAGCAAAGTGTCCCAGCATAGGCCCTAGGTTCCAAAAAGCCAGCTCATGCACCAAGGACAGGTCCCGGTCCCACTGCCTGGGGGCCTCCTAAACAGTTCAAGCTTGTCAACTGTCTCACTTATCCAGAGGGCCTGATCCAGTTGGGGGCTCCTCAGCTATTGGTTCACAATTCATGTGTTTCTGCTAGTTTGGCTATTTGTCCCTGTGCCTTTTCCAATCATGGTCTCAGTATCTCTTGCTCATATAATCCCTCCTCTCTCTCACCGGTTGGACTCCTGTAGCTCCACCTGAGGTTTGGCTGTGGATCTCTGCATCTGCTTCCACCAGTCACTGGATGAGAGTTCTATCATGACAGGGTGTTTGGCCATCCTATCACCAGAGTAGGTCAGTTTGGGCTATCTCTCGACCATTGCCAGTAGTCTATTGTGGAGGTATCTTTGTGGATTTCTTTGGACCTCTCTCTCACTTAGCTTCTTCCTATTCCCATGGGGTCTTCATTTATCATGGTGTCTCTTTCCTTGTTTTCCCACTCTTTCCCTGATCCAGCTGGGACCTCCCACTCCCCTAAGCTCGCTTTCCCCTGACCCTTGCCCTCCATTACCCCCTCTCACCCCCAGTTTGCTCATGTAGATCTCATCTTTTACATCTTTGAACTGTGTTAATGTGGAAACATCCTTTGTCTCATCATTAACTTCATCACCACTTAGTGACAGGTGGAAAATATGAAAGCAATACATAAAAGGGGTCCTCAAATCAAAACTCAATGTAGGAATTCTTTTTTTATTAAGAAAAATTTTTCCATTCATTTTATACACCAATCAAAGATCCCCCTCTTCCCTCCTTTTGCCCCCCAGCTTCTGCCTCCCAACCCACCCCCGACTCCTTCCCACAAGAAGGCAAGTCCTCCCATGGGGAAGCACATCCAGTAGAGGCAAGTCCAAGCCCCTGCCTCTGCCTCAAGGCTTTGCAAGGTGTCCCATCATAGGTAGTGGGCTCCAAAAAGCCTGCTTATGCACCGGGGATGGATGGATTCTGATCCTACCACCAGGGGGCCCCCAAGTAAATCAGGCTATACAACTGTCTCACCATGAGAGGGCCTAGCCCAGTCCCATGCAGGCTCCACAGCCATTGATCCAACTTTCATGAGTTCCCACTAGTTTGGTTTGATCGTCTCTGCAGGTTTCCCCATCATGATCTTGGTGCACTTGCTCAGAGAATCCCTCTTGTCTCTCTTTGACTGGACTCCTGGAGCTCTGCCTGGTGTTTGGCTGTGGATCTCTGCATCCTACATTCCGATGAAGGAATTCTAATACTAGCCTGAGATAATTTGGGAGAATGAAACCAATTCGGTTGCTTTTTAAAGAATTTTTTAAAACATGGTGTGTTGGCTAATTTTATGTCAACTTGACATGGGCTGGAGTCATCTAAGAGGAGGGAGCCCCAGTTGAGAAAATGCCTCCATAGGACTCAGCTGTAGGCAAGCCTGTAGATCATTTTCTTAGTTAGTGATTGATGTGAGAGGGCCCAGCCCATTATGGGTGGGCTCATCCCTGGGCTGGTGGTCCTTGTTTCTTTAAGAAAGGAGACTGAGTAAGGCCTGGGGAGCAAGCCAGCCAGCAGGTCCAGTGCATGGCCTTTGCATCAGCTCCTGCCTCCTGCTTGCACTCCTGTCCTGGCTTACTTCAGTGATAGGCTACAGAGTGGAAGCCTAAGCCGAATAACCCCTTTCCTCCCCAGTGTGCTGTTTGGTTATGGTGCTTTATCACACCCCTAGAAATCCTAACTATGACACATGGCTAGTTTCATTTTTGCAATATTTCTTTCCAAAACCGACAATATCTTTAAATTAAATTTGTGTCTGTATTTCACATACACAAGATAAAAGGCTGAGCTATTATATGGGAAAATGGGAGCTACTGACACTGGAAAAATAAGTCACTTTTAGAAGTGAGGATTTTTTGTTTTGTTTTGTTTTGTTTTGTTTTAATGCCAAAGAGCATGTGTATTACCCAGGTTGTCCATGGTGTATTAGCTTTATCTTTGTCTTAGTTTTAACCTAAGCTTTGGATGTATGTTGAGGATAAATCTGACAAATGACCCTCATTGCCAGGAATTTAAGGTTTATCATGAGAAAGATCCCTAAAGGAGTTTATGTTCCATTAAAGGATCTGGGTGCATTACCACCCGAACACTTCATGTGTTAAATGCTGTCCTGCACATCTGACTGTTTCATTTGGTTAATAGAAGAATAGAAAACTGGAGATGCAGAACCTGCAGGTGTTTGCATATTGAGGCTACATGTGCTTTTTTATTTGATTAGCTGCTGGGGGATGACGTCAGTAGGATCTATTCCTATTCCTAGCACTGTCCCTTATGTATATCTACTGGATTGTGGTTTTTGTTAAGTTGGGACCCTCATCTCAACTGTACTGAATGAAATGTGAAGTCGCGGGCTGTTTTTGATTTTTCTCAGTCAACATCTGTGAACTCTACTTGAAGCACTACTCCACACTGTGATTTTCTTTCCCCTTCATTCCCTTACACTTGACCTTGTGGGAATCCAGATACAGCAAGATATCCACATCTCGACACAGGGTTTCCTAGCCTTACTGAAGCTGTAAGGCTATTTGTCATGCACTTACAAATGAACTTGGATTTTCTCCCAGTATCTTTTTTGTTGCATTTAATATTCATGACCTGTGGCACTCTAAAACTTTAACAGCTGCCAACACTGCTAACCAGATAATACTACAAATAAGGTCAAGGTTCATAAATAGTTTACAATTCAGAAAGTCAGAGATCAAGAAGTCATTTCATTCCTGCAGGTGGGCTCCTTTGCTCAGCTGAAATGATTCTGCATGCCAGATGCCATTGAGATTCAGGTTGAATAATTTAAATTTGGGAAGTGACTACCTTTGCAGTGTTCTCTAATGCTTCCATTAAATCTTAATCCTCGGAACAGAACATATTCATAAGTTACTTATGAAAGGGGATTTCATCTATGTACCAGGCAGTATGTTTGATGATGCAGGAATAGAATGATGCACTGAGAGTGTCTGCCTTTAAGGACTTTGAAGAGTAGTGTGTAGTTAGAAGGAGAGGATGTAAATGCTAACATGGTGGTGGTATGCATGAAGATTAGGAGTTCGAGGGGAATTATGGAAGAAGAGAAAGTTGCTTTCTGACCAAAAATATACCTTCTGGAGAGGAGATATGTGAGCAGACATTCAGGAAATAGTTAGAAGTAAGCATTTCATGTTGGAGAAGTGAGCCAGAGAGGAGGGCTCAGTGTGAGCAATGTACAGAGGAAAAATCACAGAACACTGAGGAGTGTTTTGGGAGACAGGACGCGTGATATTTACAAAGGAAAAGGACTAAAGAAAGGAGTTAAGACCTAGCGTGTGTGATAAAATTGGGCATTTTAAGACATGCTGTTGTTCCCCAAATGTAGGTAGACACGTTATGATTTTTGCCTGCATGTGAACTTTGGTCATTCCACAGAAGGAGTCTGGGACGAGCAACTTCGATTTTGCCTGTGGGCTGTGCTTTCTCTAAACTCAAGGAAGAGTTCTGATGAGACTGAGAAGCAGACTCGGGAGTTGAGGCTGCTATTTATTCAGTGAGTGTCCCATAATTGCATATACCTCATTCTTCAACATTATAAAACCATTTTTTTCTGACCACAAGTATTATTTTCTTTTTACTGAATATTTGGCATATTGTCCTACACTCCTAATGAGAAAAACAGGGTGTCCTTAAGGGCTTTCTCCTTGGTCTGTTCTTCTAGCTTTGCCAAACAAGAGTTCAGATATGCTTATGAATTGCCATGAGGCACAGAAATCTCTCTTTGTTTTGAACTCTTTCAAAGAGGAAGATAGAGAAAAAAAGAAACATCCTTTTTTTACATGGCAGAATAAATACTCTATCAGCACTGAATTTCAACCAGTTAAGTATGCAGTGAAAATGACACCCAAATTGGATCTTGTGATGAATAAATAATGAATCTCATTGAAATCCTATTTGCTGCTCTCCTAACACTCTGCCTGGGATGCATATTACATCATTCAGCTCAGTTTTCCATAACCTGCTGCCTCAGAGGAATCAAATTGACTGACGAGGATATCATGATTATCAGGTTACTCGTACTTAGGACTGTCAATTTCACGGAAAAAGATGTGCTTTACAGAAATTTGAAATCCATTGTCATTACCTAGTAGATGCCCAGAACAATGAAAATGCTAATTTAATGTTGATTTCGCAAGTAAAATCTGAGCCATAGAAAGCTAGAGTCATGAATATATTAGAGAGTCCTTACAAGGTATGATGGGAGGAGCTGATAAGACTATTATATCAAATGCATTAATAGTTAGGCTCTGTATGGTATCTGACATAATGGAGAGGGTTATAGTTTTATTTTTTCTGTAGGCATCCTGGTTTTGAGCCTATTGATCGGAGTGTTCTTTCTTCAGAAAGGATAATGAGAAATCAGAAGGGAAAAACAGAACCTTGTAGTGCCAATGTGTGCGACGGTGCGGTGGCAGGAAGGTCAGTGTGCCCTTGCTCTCCATGTGTCTTTGCAATGCCGCAGTGGCCAGATGGCTCCCCTATGCTCTGTTGATCTGATTATAACTCATGCATCCAGTAAAATAGCATGAATTCAGAGTTTAATTCGTGTTTCTTCAGTAATTATAGCCTTGATTAGTGAAGTCAGTGTTTCCGTTCCAAAGGACATTCCCCCCACCCAACACACCCCGTCTCTACATGTTTATTCACGTCAGGAAAATCAGCTGTGGCAATTATCATGAGCGCCTTTGATATGATAGAGAATCCATGGCACCTATGTTTGGTTACCTGGTTTTCATTTTCCTATAGTTAAGTTCCAAAGAAAACAACAAGAACATGGGGGGAAATGAAGGGGAAACAAAAATGAAGGCAGAGTGAGTTTTCAGTAAGTGAAGACACAGAAAACACCCCCAAATTTCCTTTATCTGTGGCTGCGCAGAATGCACATTTCCAGCTACAGATATGTGGAGGACTTCTGTGGCATGAAGTATCAATTCTGAAAGTTAAAAAAAGTACTCATTAAAGTCAAGAGAGGCCTTGTGTCCATTTGGTTGGTTTAGTGCTGCGTGACTGTGATCCTGCCTCTTGGGAGGGTCATTGGAAGTTTGAAGCAGCTTGAGCCACAGAGACAGACATTGCCTCAAAGAGCCCACAACAACAACAACAATAAAAACAAGAAAGGAAAACAAACACAAAATCAAAAAAGTAAATTTTTTTTCTACTTAAGAAGTAAAAACATAAAAATGCTTTAATTTTGTGAATTTATATTAGCATTGGACTAATTATTAGTATTGAATTAGTATTAATAGTCCAACTATTGGAGAGCAGTTTCTTTGTTTTTATTGTAGAGCTACCTGGAGGTACTTCCGTTGTGGAATATGTATGTGGGGATGTACGTGTTGGGTTGTGCATTCCGAGAGAAGAAACTGCAAGAATAAAAACTTCGTAATGTGGTCAGCTAACGCACAGTTTATGTTGGAGTTCTATGAGTCCATTTCCATACATTCTACTAAAAGGAAAAAGTCCAAATTATGTGGAATGTTTAGTTTTCCTAGTTTGAAGAGACAGGCAGAAATATCCCAGTTTATTTGCCCATTGTGTATAATTTATTTTCATGAAGTAGTGTGATAAAGATCCATCTTGAACCCTGTTTTTAGAAAGGTATGTGCCTGTTATGAGTCAGAGTGTTAGAGTGTGATTTTGGAAGATTTTGGAAGATGAGACCTTAGGGCGAGCCCTGTGGGTCTGATTGGGAAAGGTGAGATCCTGAGGGTGAGCCTTTGAGGGTCTGATTGGGGAAGGTGACACTGTGAGGGGGAGTCTTTGAGGGTCACACAGGTCCTGCTTCTGTTTTGTGTTTTCTTTTGTTTCGTGTTTTGGTTTCATGAGCTGCTAAGATCTCATGTAGTTTAGGTTCACCTCCAACACCCAATGTCAATGAAGCTGACCTGAGCTCCTGATCCTCCTACTCCTACCCCCTGAGTTTGAGAGTCGCACTGCCAACCCAGGTCTGTCCTCCTGCAGCCACAGTGCCATCAGCATCTGCTACATGGCCAGATTACAATGCCATCCCTACCATAGTGTACCGAAAACCCTGTTTTAGTCACTGTTCTATTGCTGTGAAGTATGCCATGGCCAAAGCAACTCTTGTAAAAGAAAACATTCAATTGGGGGCTTGCTTATAGTGTCAGAGGGTTAGTACATTATCATTATGACAGAATACAGGCAAGCATGATGCTGGAGAAGTAGCTGAGAGCTACATCCTGCTCCATGGGCAACAGTCAGGGAGAAGGAGGGGGAGGAGGAAGAGAAGGGGAGGAAGAGGGAAAGATACTCTGAGCTGGGTGTGATCTTTTGACACCTCCAAGCCCACCCCCACAGATACACTTCTCTCAACAAGGCCACACCTCCTGATCCTTCTCAAGTAGTTCTACTTCTTGGTGACTAAGCATTCAAATATATAAGCCCAGGGGGCCATTTTTAGTCAAACCACTCTATCCCCTGAAACTGCAAAGCACATTCTTCCTTGACGCTACATCTGTCAGTCATTCTGTCATGATGGTCAAAAGGAACTAATCATAGGGACAAGAGGATGGCTCAGTGGGTACAGTCCTGGATTTGGATTCTTGGTACCTGTGAAGATTGTAAACCACTGCAAGCCTAGTGTTGAGGAGCATCATGATAGCTATCAGGTGCTTGCTGGCCATCCAGTCTAGCTCAGTCAGCAAACACCAGGTTCAGTGAGACACACTTTCTCAGAAAAGTAAGAGGGTGAACAACAGAGGAACACACCCAGCATTAACTCTGTCTTCCAGAATTCCATTCATGAATGAGGGGGCACACATGCACACGCATGCATGCATATCACACACATGCACACATATGCACACAGGTCACTAATGGAATAGATGTCATTTCCCCCAACATCTATGTATTTATGGATGCTTTATCTGTTATTTTAGGGAGCAGTTGCTACATGTGGCTGTGGCCGTTTTTGAACTACATTAGACTAGTTATTGGGATGGGTACTGAACTCACAGGAGACTAGAATGGAATGCTTGCTCTATGAAAAGAAAGTACCTTTCAAAGATCCTTCTGAACAGCATCATTTGACAGCTGATCTTTATTTTTGACTGAAAATAAGTATACATGTCAGTTCCAATGCTTAATTTCCTTGGGCTGTGAATGTCTTGTCCTTATCTCACAATTTGGTAGCCTGATTTTTTCCCCTTCGGGCTCAGGAGGGTGCTGTTGCTTCTGTGTCTGAAAGGGAGCCAGGCTTTCCTGTTCTCCCCCCCACACCACCACCACCATCCTCTTTCCTCTATATTTTCCTTTTAGCCAGGTTTATAGGAAGGAAGATTAGTTCCGTGGTTGCAGGAGCTTGCAGCCTTCATGTCTCATTCTTTTGAGGGAAAGAAGTAGTGTTCTCACCTGGAGGTGAATGCTAATCTCTTTTCTGCTCTTATTCATCCCAACCTGCCTGGTTGTGTTGTGGCCGCTGACTCCAGACTCTTATAACAAACCTTTTCACTGAAGCTTCGAAAGTTGCGTTTTGTTGCTATTGCTCAGTCTTGGACTTGATTTCGCCATCTCACAGGGAGGGCTTGGAAGGCAGAAACATTGGTATTTTTCCAGCTGCCAGAAAATTTCTCGAAATACACTGGGCACCTTAAAAATGTTATACTACTCAGATGAAATTCCCTTCACAGGAACTTAAATTTTCACTAACATTGCCTTGCTGATATGAACCTAAGGGGTTCAGGAAATTCATTATTTAAATTTTTTATTTAATTGACATGATATGTGAAGGTGTTGTAGGGATGACTGTGTTTTTAGAAAAAAAAAACTTCAGGATTCGTCATGAGTTTTCTTTGGTTCTATCACATTTGAATGGTCACCAGCCATTTCTGGGTAGACTGTTTTAAACTAGAAATTGCGGCATGAAACAGGAGGTTACTGAATAAGAAAATTCAGTCTGTTTAATTTTTGTTTGGTTTTCAAAGGTTGGACAGAGTTCTGGTGGTGACCTGATGGAAAAATGTAAAGGGCTCTCAGTCCGTTTGATGGCGATATTCAGAACCACTTATGGACACTGAGACCCCCCCGCTTAATATTATTAATTTAATATAGTTTTCAGTAAAACAAAAGGTTTGGTGACAGGAGAGGAATATTAAAACCTATCCCTCTATCTGTCACCCCCTCTATTGATAGATTTGGGTCCACAAAAGGTTGGTACTTGAGAAGCTAAAATTAGAGACAGTGAATAATCTTCACGTCCCATTCGGGTCTAGCTAGTGCTTTTGCTGCCGGACCTCTTCCCTCTTCTCTTTTTAATACTTAAAGACTCGTTACTGTGGAAGTTTCCAACCAGCCAGTTGGACTTCAACTAGATTCGAGATGAATAAACAAAACTCCATGTAGCTATCATTTAGCATTTTAGTTCATCACTAATTGCAATTCTGCCATTTAAAAAAAAAATCATAAAACAAAACCCCCAAAAAACTTTCTTGTAGGTCCCTTTATGGTACTGGTAACTCCAAGCATCCGTTTGAAGTTGAGTTGTTAGTGATGGCTTGTTCCTGTTTATTTCTTCTTGGCTCCTGGTTTTTTCCTTCCCACACTAGCTGCACTGGGAGTCTCAGCTGCTTTTGGTGCCCCAGCTTGATTTAAACCCACTTGCAGATGGGTGTATTTATGCAGTAGCTGTTATGGGCTTAACACAAAGCACACTTTTCATTCTAATTCTTTTTTTTTTTTTTTTTAATTATTTGACTTAGTTCTGACCCCCCACAATACAGATCTCTTTCAGGGATGATGCTGAGATGCAGATTGGTCCAGAAATAATTATTTGATAGTAGTACTCTCTCTCTTCTTTCCTTTCCATATACACAAACTCACAGGGCTGAAAATTTAAAGTAGACTCAATATGCATTACGAAAAGTGTATTTGTTTTCATGCTGTCACTTACAACTCCAGGGATGCAGTGGGGATTTTTAAAATGCCACCTCTTGACTTGTAGCAGGCTTTCTTTTGCACCACTAACCAGCTCCCAAATCATGACATGGAGACTTCTATTGTAGGGATTATCAAGGCAACTCCACGTAATTAAAAAGGAGGTTTATTTCGGGGTAACTTACAGCCAGTAAAGGGGTTAGTTACAGGATCCGGGAGAAGTGAAGTGCAGTCCAGTGGGATTCTCTGGAGAACTCTGCTCGGTCTACCATCCAACATCCAGGATCACGAGGAACCAAGAGGGCCAGCACATCCAGATCTTGGGTCTTAAGGGCTCCCATCATGGTACCATCCCAGGGGCAGGTTATAGGTAGGCGTGGCAGTTACCAGAATCTTCACTAGGGGTAGGACTTCAAGGTCAAAGCTGGAACAGCTACCCACTATAGACTTCTTATTAGTTATGGATGCTCTTTGCTTAGTTTCTGGCTAGCTGTTATAACTCAACCTGTTTCTCTTTATCTACATTTTGCCCCAGGGCTTTTTGCCTTCCTTTCCTTCTGTATATTTTTGTTTCACTGCTTCTCATGTTTGGCTGCCTGGTGGCTGCGTGGTGGCTTCTGGCCCATGGCATGTCCCTCCCTCCCTTTCTCCTTATTCTCTTCTTTCCTCTCTGGAGCCTAGATTCCTCCCCCTATTTATTCCCTCTGTCCGCCAGCCCTGCCTATCCCTCTCCTGCCTAGCTATTGGCCATTCAGCTTTTTACTAGACCAATCGGGTGCCTTAGGCAGGCAAGGCAAAACAGCAACACATCTTTACATGATTAAACAAATTCTTAACATCCTTAAACAAATGCAGCATAAAGAAGTGTAACACACCTTTACATTGTTAATTTCCACAACGTTGACTCTTAATGAGTTATAGTGTCTTTGATCACAGTGTGTGACATTAATTTCTTTATATCTGTAAAACACAAGACTGTTTCCAAATGAATGTGTTTTCGAGGTAAAATCGCAAGAAAGGTGAAAAAACGTGGATGTCCCATTTGGAAAATGGTCCTGGCTGCGGGAAGAAAATGCTGAATTGAATTTGTCAAAGCAGCAGTCTGAAGTTTCTGGTTCTTGGACAGGATAATTTGTAGTCTTCGATTCCCTTGCACTCGGCAGTATAATCTTCGCAGCGGAGGTACTAACATCTGTATTGTTTATAAAGGAAGGGAAGTAACCCCTCTCAATTCATTAGTGCTCATTTGCATACATACAGAGCTGACTGCAATAATAAAACCCCCATTAGACTCACTGTGTGCGAGGTGTCTCCTGTGTTACATTGTGTTAGAATATATTTTGTCTACCTAATGCCCAGATAGGGAGAGAGACCAGAACCTTATTGGCGTGAAATAATTAGTTCACAAATTCACAGATCTTGCACAGTGAAGAAGGGTTCCATGCAAAAATTTCACCCCCAAAGTGCATAGTCTTTCTATTGCATTGTTCTTGTATATTTTTTAGTGAAAATGGAGGATCTAAATGATATCATGAAAAAAATAATTTTTTATTAGGCATTGGGATCAATGCTGTTTGCCTATATTACATTTAAATATAAATAGTCTGTTCCTCCACAAGCAATAGATTATTTTATGGGTGCTGAAAATGTAAAGGTGGGTAGTATTTTATCCCAACACCTATGTGTAGTAGACAATAACTGTGTGCCTATCTACAGTAACTGCTATTTACTCTGCACTATGTGCTGACAAATCCCATATAAAGTGCTAGAAAAACACATTATTAGAGGAGAGCCTTGATGCCATCTAAACATCTCATCTGAGTTTGTGGTATGTATGTGTGTGTTGGGGAGGGGGCAGACAGGATCTCCTATGTAATACTAGCTTTCCTTGAATTCACTATATAGACCAGCCTGGCTTCAAACTCACCATGAGTCTTTTGCCTTTGCCTTTCAAATGTTGGGGTTAAAAGCATGCACCATCACTCCTAATTTTATTTTTAATTAGTATTTATTTGGATTTGATGATTTTTTTTAACATTCAATGCCTCATATCACCGATTTGTTACATGCTTTCTTGTGTGTGTAGTTTATACATATGTGTGCACATATGTGTTCAAATCTATGAACATGGGTGTATGTCCCCACATAGGAGCCAGATATCGACTTCTAATGTTTGCTTCCTTTCCTCTCCAACTTATATATTTGAGACAGATGTGGGAAGTCAGCTTCCACTTTTTCCCCGGGTGGGAAAAAGGGATAAGAAATGTTAGATAGAAAATATAGTGGGGAGTGAAACAGATAGAAACACAGGATAGCCTTGGGAGGGCCTGGATCAATATCCACCAGCCCCTTCTGTCTCTTCTGAAGGGCTTTTTATAGGAATGCCAAGGGGCGGGGCTAAAGTCCTCCCCTTAGCCAAGTGCAGACCCTTCTAATCACCCGGTAACCACGCACGTGGTCACGTCATCCCTCAATGCAGCCCTGCTGGGTAAAGCAAGCTCAGATCTCACTAGGAAACCTTTGTGGCCCCCCACAGACAGTGTTCCACTTTACCTGGAGTTTGCTGTTTTGGCTCGATGGGCTGGACAGTGATTCCCCATCCTTATCTCTCTGAGATGCCATTCTCATCTCTTCCCACAATATTATAGCAGTGTTGAGATGCAAATGTGTGTGCCATGGAGACCCCTATGTGGTATGGTTTGTAAATAATACTTTTTAAAAGATTTACTTTATTTTTAATTGTGTGTATGGGTGCGTCTGTATGTATAAATGCATTTGTGAGTTATAGGCAATTGTGATCTGTCTGAACTCACCTCTGCAATAGCAATTTGTGTTCTTTCTTCCCCTCCCCTTCCCTTCCCTCCCCTCCCCTCCCTTCCCTTCTCTCCCCCTCCCTTCTCTTCCCTTCCTTTCCGTCCTTCCTTCGTTCTATTGAAAATAGATGTATTCCCTCATATAATGTATCCTGATTATGGTTTCCCCTCCGTCTACTCCTCCACGCTTCCCCCACCTCCCCTCCCATCCAGATCTACCCCCTTTCTGACTCTCATTAGAAAACAAGCGGGCTTCTATGGTAAAATAATAAAATATAAGATAAAACAAAAACTAACACATCAGAATTGGACAAACAAACAAGGAAAAGAGCCCAAGAGAGGGCACACATCAGAGAGTCACTTGTGTGCCCACTCCAGAATCCCATAAAAAACACTACACTGGAAGCCATGATGTGTAACTCAAAGGTAGGGTAGGGTAAAAAAAAAAAAATATATATATATATATATATATATATATATATATATATATATATATATATAAAATAAAAACAACAAGACTAAAAAAAATAGAAAAGGAATAGCCATGACAGGACATTATAAGACAAGGAGCCTCCAAAGATGCCATTGAGTTCCTTTTCTGTTGGCCATCTGCTCCTGGGTGGGCAGCCTTTCCTTAGAAGTGGTTTGTTTCCCAAGGAGACTCTGTGGAAGAAAACTAAATTTTCATTTACAAGTGGTTATTGATTGGAGATGGCTTCCGAGTTGGGGATGAGGGCATGTGCCCACTTCTCCTTTCAGCTCTAGGACCCCGGCAGGTGCAGACGCATGCAAACCCTGTACATGCCACCTCAGTCTCTTGAGTTCATATGTGTGTGGATCCTGTTGATGTAGAGGGCCTTGTTTTCTTGGTGCCCTTCTTATGTATGTGTTCTTGACTGCCAAGCCATCTTTCCTGTTTATATAAAGAATACTTTTCTGTATATATGTATTCAAACAGTGCACATTTCCTAACTTCATATATAAAACTCATGAGGCTAGATATGATTCTCATTTAAAAATATTACTCAAATGCAATAATCATAAAGTGTATAAACTCTGAGTTATGCAACTTTATAGTAAGCAACATTTAATTTTCCCATAAGGAAATATGCTAATGTTTACAGTAAAGGATATGAAAAGTATAGATTGCTTTATGTTAGCTCATGTCAGGCCTTTTTTGTTTGTTTTTATTAGTTTTATTGCGACATAATTCATAACACCATCAAATTGGTCCTAATTAAACAGCCAGTTTCTGGCCTTGAGTGCAATTCTGAGGCTTTTTGCTGTTGGCATAGCCTTAATCTTGAAATACAATTAAGGGTAGGGATTTTGGACGTGATGTTACTGCTGTTTCATAGACGTAGGATTCTGTGTTTGTTCTTGCTTGACTTTTAAATTCTAACAAGGCCTATTGGGAAAAGTTTTGACCTCAAACAATGTGGGTCGGGAAACCTGGTTAGAGTCACAGTGCAATGCTTGTGTGCTCACTGCTGTCTTTGATACGCTTGGCTGTCTTATTTATTGTTTAACAAATTCGTAATGGAGTTTGAGTAATCGGAGTATTCTTTTGAGGATTGTGTATGGGTCAGAATGCTTGGATCCTTAATTTGTTTTTACAAAACAATGATAAATTGTGGGCTGCTACATAAATAGAATTTTCTAGAGCAGGAATCTTATGTCAGTGTTGGACGGCTCTCCCTGGCTGTGCATTTGGTGCCTGTAGCCCTTGGTTTTCCACTGAGTGTCAGTGGCTGACACTGTAAACATGACAGAGAACGAGCGCCTCTTGCCTTTTCTCATGTATTCGTTTTACATGTGTCGGGAATGTGCAGCAGTAATTAGATGGTATTTCAA
Organism: Peromyscus californicus insignis; assembly: GCF_007827085.1. Classification (NCBI taxonomy): domain Eukaryota; kingdom Metazoa; phylum Chordata; class Mammalia; order Rodentia; family Cricetidae; genus Peromyscus; species Peromyscus californicus. The sequence continues at coordinate 23,071,727 of NW_026294535.1, read as the reverse complement.
ACCTAGATCTGGCTTTTCAAAAGCTGTGACTCAGTGTTCTGTTGTCAAAGAAGAAAGGCGTTGGAAAATATGGGGTAAACTAATTTCCATTTCATTACCTATTTGGAAAAAAAGAGAGCGTATTTTTTAGACAAACTAACCCCTTATAAAAAGGATAGAATTTAGGCTATTTCTTTATGCCTTTCAAGAAATGGCCACCCTAAGATATGGCCAAGCTACCTCCCTGGACTCAAATGTACTTCTAAGCAACTTTAAAAGAGCAATAATCAAGTTAATTATGGGAGAATGATTCTATAAAAATTTAATATGCCATTAAGACATTAGCTGATTTATATCAGATTTATATAAAGGTCATTTGAACCTGCACCTCTGAATCCAGCTGGTTTCTTTTTCTAGATTAATTACGAAAAGGCCTCTGAAAAATGTTAGACATTTGAGAGAAGTTGTGATTTCAGAGATAAAGGGAACATGCTGGGAAAAGTATGGCCATATGGCATAATGACGCGAACCCCACAGTTCTAATCAGGAGCCCTGCCTCTCACACAGGCTTTGCCTCCACCTAGTTGTGTAATTTTCGACAAGTCATTTAACCTCTCCAGGAGAGTATTTTCCTAATAGGCACATGCCTGAGGTGGCCTCAAAGACAAATGATATCATTCTGTTGTTTTTTTTTTTATCACAGTTTTAAAAATAATTTTAGTTGGATTTCTTTTGTAAAATTATAACTTGGTTTGCCTTTGAAATACATAGACTGGAAAGACCTATTTCTTGTGCAGATATTATGTTCCCCATTTCCAGGAGCAAAATTTCAGATTGTAAAGTATTCCAATAATGTTTCTTTTTGTTTGTCCTACCCCCACTGCCTTAAGACACTCTCCTGCATCCCAGGCTAGCCCCAACCTTGTTATGTGGTCAGCAAAGGATGACCTTGAACTTCTGACTTTCCTTCTTTCCCAGTGCTGAGATTACAGGCATGTGCTACTAACTTGGTTTATCAGGTGCTGGGGATCAAACCCAAGGCTTTGTGCATTTTAAGGGAACACTCTATGGACTGAACTATATTCCCAGCCCTATAATAAAGTGTTGTGAAAGCCAGGTATGAACTGTGAGCTGAAGAGCTGTGTGTTTCAGAGCAATACATTTGTGTTTAAAAGGATAGTTAGTCCCTTATGTCCATGTTATCACAATGATGCTGTCTTTCCCATTGTCTTCAGGAGATTTAAAACTTGACAGGTTGTCTAGAATGTAATGTCTCTTCTGAGTGGATCTTCCTTTCTAATATTTCATAAATGTGTCATTTTATATTAAGTGTGTTATGTTCCAATCAGATGTTGGCTTTAAGCTTTAAGTCTCTTCATGTAAAACAGTATAAATGTAAGAACTGTAAAAACGTGAACACTCTCCTAAGTGCTAGAATTAATTTTCCTTTATCTCTTGCACACTTAAAAAATATCCAAGGAAATAATATTGACAGAAGCGTCAAACTCACCATACTCAATGCAGAGTGGCTCTTCTCTGGAAAAATGTCACTTATTTGTGTCTTCTGCTCTGAGAGCTAGAGCCAAGGCTAGTGGCAGGGCCAACAAATGTGTTCTGGACTGCAGTTTGCAGACGTCTGATCTTTCTAGTAATGCAGTTGATAAATCAACTTGAAGTTAAGTTCAGTGATGCAAATCATTCCATTTTACACAGGCTGCATGCATCTTACAAATGATGCTTACATTCATTTTTACTTACATCTGGGTCTTTAACATGTCTGTTGAGAGGGTGTTCTTAGTTTTAAGTTTTAAATTAAAATTAATAAATGAGGCTTTGCCTTTCTCTTTTTACCTTAATCATTGAGCAGCCTGAGATTTACAGCACTGTAATTTGTCCAGACTTTACTAATCCTCTAGACCTTTATTTTCTTACTTCAGGTTTTTTGGGGGTTCTAAGGCGATCCCACTTTATATTAGAGTCTCCATCACCTATAGTTCTGAAAGAGAGTTAACTCTAAACTGAGCACTAAGTTTTGTCTAGGGATTCTAAATTTATTCATAACAGTCAAAGTAAACTTCCTTAATGACTTCCCCTAAAACCCAAGTGAGCAGAAGTTACTTTCCAGGGCTAGCTCACCACCTGGAGAAGTTCACAGTCACTGTGAAATAGAATAATTTGGGCAGTTGAATGACATTAGAAGTTTTGGAGTTTTCTAATTAAATTTTGAATTTAAAAATGACAGAATTATATTTACAAATTTCCACATGAGCTTGACCTCGTCCTGGTTTGTGCTTGGTTTTGAAGTGTGCCATCCAGAAGGCTCTGGGTTGAAGGTTTGGTCCCCAGCAAGGGGTACAATGGAAGCTTAATTGGATTATGAGGCCACTAAATTTATCATGAACTGTTGAGTTCAGTCTCTAGCTGAATTGACTGGGAGGTGGAGCCATGCTTCAGGAGCCAGGTAGCATGGCCCTGACTTGGAATGGATACTTTCTTCAGACCCTCCCACTCTCTCTTTTTCTGCTTCCTGGATGTCATGGGATGAGTTGCTCTGCTGTGTTGTATCACCCTTGCCATGATGTTGAGGTCAGGCCTGTATGCTTAGACTTTCATGACCATGAACCTTTGAAACCTTGAGCCCAATAATTCTTTGTCTCCCAGATTGCGTCTTTGGTAGAATCATTACCTTGGTCTTGTTGATCTGTCTTGGGGGAGCAGGTGTTGTTCATGTCCCCCAAGGGAATAAAAGCAACAAAGCAACACCATTCTCCTCTCCTTCAGTGACTAAATATAGCCCTATGGTTTAGGAAGTGAGCTTAACTTCACAGTTTAGGTATATTTAAAACATATTAGAGATTATTTCTGCTCTAAGGGGTAGGATTTATCTAGTGAAGGCACTTTGAAGGTTTTCTTTGTTTTAAATCCCAAGTTAATACAGTATCCACCAAGGGGAAAATCACAAAATGTTAAGGGAACTGATATCAAATTTGTAAGTTAAGAAAACAGAGCTGTAGAATCACCCAGCAACGGGCATGTTAAAAACCACCAACAGGTGATAATTTACAGGTCCCCTGGTCTGAAAGCAGAGATGGTGCCGAGCCTTATAGATCCTCTATTATGTCTACACAAACCCCCACATGGAATGATCTTCCCACTTTAAGGAAGTGCTCCTTGCACTGTGGCCCTGGCTTTCGCTATTTTGTCTGACTGGTCACAGCAAAACTTGCACAAATCTCAGTTCTTCTGTACAATTTCATAGGTAAAAGATTCATGCTTACTGTTGAACTTAAACTACGGTATACATTTTTTCCCTCATGTAGCCAAGAGCTTTTGCCTTTTTGAAGTGACCCTTTTAAAGTTTTTCTTTGACATGTTCAAAAAATAGACCTCACGATTGTTGGAATATATGAAGGAAAATAAAATTAACTTCAGCATAAATTCTGAGGTGAGGAAACAGTCTAATAACCGCATTGACTACTAAGTGACAAGGGGTCAATAGTTCTGATTCATAGCTTACAAATTTATTTGTGATGTTTTTCACTTAATATTTGGGGGGAGTTGCAGCCAAAGAAAAGTAGAATAATCAATGTATATTGTTTTGTGTAGATACATAGACCTTGGGGGTTGAATTGGGATCTTTGATCATCATCTTTGGATTCCGACAGACCTGCAATTGTTCTCAATTCCTCTCTAAACTGTTTTCTGTAACAATTGTTGTGTGTTTGTTAATTCAAGCATTTGCACATCTATTCCTGTAATGTTAGGTGCCTTCTATGGGATGGTTCTTACCTATTTACCATGTACAGTATAAATGACTGAAACCAGAGTTCTCCCTCTTACAGAGCTACTATTCTTGTGGGAACAGTGAGATTTGTTTTTGTAAGAAAGTGATAATAAGATTATATGCTTAGTGTCACTTTGGGCCTTATAACAACTAAAGGCTTGACCTTTACATTATTTGATATCTTTCACATACGTGGTACACGTTTAGAACTGGAGAGCTTGGAGAGAGCCGAGATTAATAAAGACTGGAGACGTGAAGTTCATCCTGGAGATGAGGGTGAATGGTAGGATATTGGCAGCTTTAGGTCTAAGTATGTGAATTAGGTTGACACCTAGGAAAATGACACAGTAGTATTGTGGATACTTTGAAGTTTCAGATACTAACAAAATACGACTCAAAGGTCTTTTGCAATTGCACATAAAGAGGTTTATGTCAGATAATACAACTTTCAAGTCAGAGAAAGAGAATGTAATCTGAAGATCTGGAGTTTGGAAAAAACAGAAGTGGGGAGGGTGATGTATAGACTTAGTATTTTGGTGGTTAAAGCAAACATCCCTGGACTTAGAATAGGACATGATTTGGAAATATTTTTTAATTATATCTTTATTTTTATTAAATGAATATTTTATCTATAGGTATGTCTGTTTGCCTGTGGAGGTCCCTGTAGAGACCCGAAGAGGGCATCAGATCCCCTGGAACAGGAGTTACAGGTGGTTGTGAGCCACCGTGTGGGTACTGGGAGTTGAACTTGGGTCCTTTACAAGAGCAGTTCATAACCACTGTGCCATCTCTCCAGCCCTGGTTTTGAAATCTTTCATTCTACCAATGAGTTGTGGAGCTCTGTGTAACACATTTAACCTTGAGTAACTTGAGTCCCACCTGCCTTTTTATGAAAGACTAATTCACAAAGTTGATAAATACAACAAGCATTTGTAAAAGAACTATTAAATATTGTCCTTATAAATATACTGTGTAAAATATTTAATGCATATTCATAATTAGTGTTGCTATGACGAATAGGTAACTGCCACCACATCCCACAGTGAGATACAATTACAGAATGGAATGTTTCCTAGGCGTGCCTGTCTCCACTAGATACCAGGATATCATCTGGGAGGTGTAAAATTACTTAACAGGTGTTTGAATTCATTAGCCAATTATGTACAATTCTTCCTTTCTCCATAATACCTAGTTTCTCCCAGAACAATTTAATAGAGCTTAATTTGTATTCCTTTTACCATATCAATTGGATGATCTGCATTTGTGTCCACTGTTGAAAGTGTGGGTTGATTTAAAGCATGGTACATAATAAAACAAAAAAATGGATTTGGAAATACATTCCACACTAAAATTTACAGCATGTTTAGTTTAATAGCCATCATGGAAACTGATGCAAAAATAAAATGTCCTGCCAATGCTGTTTGGTCTAGGAGCAGTGTATCTAGTCATTTTCATGATCTCAATCAGAAGGTATAGCACAATGTATGTGAATGTTTTGCATCCTTTGTTCTTGTTTAACCTGATCTTGGCATTGACTGCACAAAATATTTGTATTTTGGAATATTATTGAAATGGAGGTACCCTGAAAGGCATGGCACAGGGGACCCAGAAACGAAGGGTTTTAAACAAGATTTCATTTAAGTAAATAGGTTTCCAGTAAGGTGTTAAAAAGCTGATTCCGTCCTCTCCCCTTTCTCTTTTCCTTTATCCAAACTAACGGAGTGTCAGTCATGTACCTGGCAAAACTTCATGCTTGTCTCTCAGCAGGGTTCTAAGGACCAGCAGCCAGTCAAAATATGATTGACAGCTCAGTCAGAGAGAGTCCACTAAGCCACAACTGTTAAAGCAGACAGAATTCCCATGAGACACATGCTTTCTGGATTTGGACTTTCTCCAATGATCATAACCTATTAAAACAAGTTGTCTGATCTTATGAGTTAACTTGAAAAGAGAAGTGGATGTGGGGTGGTTTGCAAAGCGTTTGCACGTGTAAGTTCAGTTTATTTAATTTTAAATAATTAGGGCATGGCAATGATTCGTGCTAATTGGAGCTGTGTCAGGCTGAAAGAATTATCCAAATATGTCTTGAACATTAACGCGAGATTTAGCCAGTAAATCTCATTTAACTCTGGGGCTTTTAATTGATAATGTTAAGAAAAACAACAAAGGTATACATCTTAATGAAGAAATACTAGGTTTTACCTCAATCTGAAATCACTTGAAATCTAGCATGTTAACGATAGCTACAAAGGATTGATTAAAAAGAAAGATTAATAACGAGGGTTTAATGTCCCTAAAATTAGGTATTTAATAAATGCCTAATTCTTTTTTTAGTTAATCTGAAGTAGTGAGGCTTCTGGACTGCTCTGATGTTTCCTTCAAATCGTTGTCAAAGCACCAACCATTATAGGAATTTCATAGTTTTCAGGTTTTTGGGGGAAGTTTGCCTATAAACTTTCTGAGCATTAAAAGTTCCATATTAGAACTTTTCAAATGAGTATGGGATCAAAATTGAATTTCACCTTGGAAAAAGTGAAGGAAAGGAATTGGGTGTACAACATTGACAGGAAGATTTCATCCATTAAGTAGCTCCTAGGAGCAGGCTCCAAAAATGTGTATTGCCATGTTGCCTCTGGCAAAAACATACATTCTTGGAGATGCCATTGGAATGGAACTTGAATGTCAAATGTTTTATGTTTTAATTTGTATCTAAACATCTGGCCCATTGCCACTTGGCAGCTGTATTAATAATTCCTATTGTTCTATAACATGAAATATGTAACTACTTTATATAGTGAGGGATTATAATGTGTAGCTTACCATTCATGATTAGTTCTGACTAACAGAAGACATTGAAGTGCATGTTCATGCTTTGGGGGATTTGATCCTTTTTATTTGTAATATAAATATTATCATCCAGGATGACTCTTCTACCCTTTGAAAGTGCCACCTCCAGAATAACATGATGTCTTGGCCTGAAGGAAACTCATCCATACCTGCAAATTATTGTTTGGTCTTTTCCCACATTATCCATGCCTAGTTAGATCTAGTCTTTGTTTTCAAGGCATCTTCTGAGGTGAGTGGCCAAGGGTACCACAGATCCATACATCAGGATTTTACTGCTCCTAATACATTTTCAATATCAGAGGGAAAAAATGGTCTACACTTTGTTTTTTTCTGGAAATTAGAATCCAGTCACCAGTAACTAATTCCTTTTGTTCCACTGATGTACTTGAAGATTTGTCATAACCCTTCATTTTTTTCTGTTTGGTTCATTTGGGGGTGGTGAAGAGGTGGCAGCCCATTCCTTGCTTAGTTACCGGTATCGCCTGTCCTTAGTAGCCCTGTGATGTCTAGTTTTACCCAAGTCTGCTGGGAATGACTCATAGCAATGATGCACCACCAGGTACCAGAGCACTGTGCAGGAACTTCTCAGTAGTTAAAATCACTGTCTACTGGGAGGGTGAGAAAACAGGTATTTTCCCATGTGAAAACCTTCTTTCGGAAACTACGATTGCTTCGGTTGCTCCAGTCAAGATAACTATTGTTACTTTATAAACTGACATTTTGAGAGAAGAGAATAGGTGTACATAAAATGCTTAAGATGCATCCAGATGAAAGCCTGCATTTTTCTTTGTAAGAAACAGCAAAGTCACTTGCCCACAAGATATTGATTACTCTATCTTTAGAGAAGACAAAATGTACTTATAGCATCATCATAGGAAAAGACAAAACATTGAAATTATGCTCTTAAGAACACTGATCAGGTAGCTAGGCTTGTTAAGTAGTATTTGTATGTACAAAATTTTCTTTTGCATATGGTGTCTTTTGTATTTTTATAGGAAAACTCCCACACTCATTAAGTAGCTGTCTATTATGATATCTTTGAGAGAAGAGGCCTGTATGGCAGCCTCCCCACTGAGTTAAGTCTCATTATAATTTGTCTCTTTATGTTTGCAAAATGCTGGGCTCCCATGCTTACCTCATTAATGAGACTGGAACGCATCTCATAAAGGGGTATTTTGTGGCACGAAAGCCACACAGAGTTTTTTTAAAAAAAAAAATGTTGCAGTTTAATTCATTGGTGCTGGACATGCATTTACAAGGGCTTTCCTCAGTTGAGAGGAGATAGAAGTTTCTTTCCCAAATTCAATGAATTGTGAGCTCTTTTGATTTTATTGTTTCCCCTTTAGTTATATTTTAAATGTCTGGAAAGGGTCTAATCCAAACCAACATGTTTTGATACTTTAAAAAGAGGTGTCTTCACTTTTGTGTGAAGCATCTTTTTTTTTTTTTTTTGGCCAATGCTGTTTCTTAGGCGACAGAGGGTATTTGCTTCATATATTTTCTTCATAAAGGCTGAATTGTTTTGTAGCTAACCTGATTTGACCATAGCGCACTGCCCGGTGGGAAGTGTTAAACCTCTTATTTGAAACTAAACAAGATTACTCAAGAGGCTGGCATTCACAAGCAGTGGGTTAGGGGCCGTGGCACACCCGTGCAGTTCCACTAATTGAACTCTTTGGGTCCTTCAGTTGCAAATAGTTAGCTGTAGAAGAGCCTTGCCATGGGTATGCAAGAGATTGCTCGCCGCCTGATTTCCCCACGTTAGCTTAATGAGGAAGAATAATGGGTCACCATGCCAACGAAAACACCACAGCAATAGGGTTAGAAGCATATTTCCCCTGATATTTGCCTCTGATTAGGGTTCTGCAATATACTGCAAATTCTGCAGATTGTCAGAGCAACTCAAAATACGATTTAAAATCACTGTCACCTTGTTTGATACATGTAAACAGCTGTGGTCAGTGAACCTGAATTCCACTTATTCCATGGAGGAAGCAGTAAAAAAAATATTATAAATTACTCGTCTTCTTTTGCTGACAGCTTTTAGATGCTGGTGTAACAAAGCCTGCCTATATAATTTCATTTGGTTTTGAAGAGCTTTAATTTTTACTTTTTTTTTTTTAAAAAAAGACATTATTTCTTTTAGAGTAGGTACAAGTTTAGCCAAAAAATAAATAAATAAGTAAATAAAATTCTAGAAGCTAAGTCAGAGGCCTCATGTCCATGATTATTTTCCCTTTCATCACCATTTTGCATTCAGATACAGATAAAATAGTAATACAAGTCGATAACTTATTCATCTCCCACCCCCCCTTAAACCTAACATCCTATGGCAGTTTCCCCATACCATGTGAGAGAAAACATTACATTTATTGGTCATAGTTTCATGGCCTTGACTATGACCGCTTTTGAAACTTGGTTTTTGATACCTTAGTTTTGAAGATTCCTGGTTAGGTATTTTGTAGGCTTTGTCTTCGTTTTGAATTTGCCTTTTTAAAACAAGTTAGACAGCTTTGGATTTTGAGAGGAAAAAATACCATCTTAAAGCGACAGTTTTATCCCATCCTATGAACTATAATATGCTTTCAGCATGGCCTTATCATTAGAGTTGACTTTGGTCATCTCTAGGAGATTAGTTTTTAAGGTTTCTAAACATTAAAGAGTTTTCCTTTCAATACTTTTTCAATACTCCTACTTTGATACTATTATGGGAAGGAAGCCATTATGCACAGGTCACATTTATGTTGTGAGTGAGAATTATACTTCCCTTCTTTGTAGGTATAATATGCATACAGATTATTTAGAATTTCTTTACAAAATCAGATCTATGATAAATGCATCATATAGACTCTTAATATTTTATGCTCTGTGTTGTTATAACCTGATACTATTTCGCTTGTAGTTGTTCAAATTACTCCAGCTGGGTTCCTTCATATCCTTGATGTCAGTGTTACTCACAGGTTGCTCTGAGCTTATCTCGAGTATTTCCTCTTCTAATTCTAGAATCAGTTCATGTTTTCAAGAAGCTCTGTTTATTATTATTATTATTAGAAAGTTGTATTAGAAAGCAAAGATCCAGATATAGGTTAACAATCACTTAAGATGTGAATAAGCAAAAAAAATTAATGAGAATTTAAGTAAAATCATGAAACATTCCAACTCTGATGCTACATGATCCTCTTGGATTTCCTTTCCCTACAACTTTTTTCTATTCTAAATGAATTGATCATTTTTACATACAGGTTTGAATGTATAGATAATGATTATGAGGAATTATAAATGGGCTAATAGTTTGATTATAATTGGAGTAAGAAAAAGAGGACTCGGGAGATGGTTCAGTGGGTAAAGTGCTCGTTGTGCAAGCATGAGAACTGGAGTTCAGATTCCCAGTAATAAAATCTGGGCATGCTGGCACACACCTATTGTGGTAATATTGTGTTCCCCAATATATTGTGCACCTTAATAAACTTATCTGGGGTCAGAGAACATAACAGCCACTAGATAGACATAGAGGCCAGAAAATGGTGGCACACACACCTTTAATCCTAGCATTCCAGAGGCAGAGATCCATTCGGATCTCTGTGAGTTCAAAGGCACACTGGAAACAGCCAGGCATGGTGAAACACGCCTTTAATCCCAGAAAGTGATGGCAGGAAGCAGAAAGATATATAAGGCGTGAAAATCAGGAACTAGGCTGGTTAAGCTTTTAGGCTTTTAGCAGCAGTTCAACTGAGATTCATTCTGGATGAGGACTCAGAAGCTTCCAGTCTGAGGAAACAGGATCAGCTGAGGAATTGGCAAGGTGAGGTAGCTGTGGCTGGTTCTGTGTCTTTGATCTTTCAGCGTTCACCCCAATACCTGGCTCTGAGTTTGTTTTTATTGATAAGACCTTTTAAGATTCATGCTACACATCTATAATCTTAGCTCTGAGAAACAAATAGGGGGATCCCAGAGACTCACTGTCCACCTGGTCTAGCCAATCAGTAAGTTCAAGTTAGTGACCAACTGTCATCAAAAAAATAAGTTATAGAATAAAAAATAAAGACCCTGGTTGTCCAATTTGGGCCACACCATGTGTACATACAGACATTTGCTTACACATGTTCATCACACACATGGAAAACTCCATCTATTTTACAACTAATTTTTCTAAATAAGATATGTATATTAGTCTTTACTTAGAAAATCATGTTTCATTAACTCAGATACCCTTAGTGTGCTTTGATATCTAGATTTTTATGTCCACTTTCTCCTTTTAGATTTTTATGTCCACTGTCTCCTTTTGTTTAGTGAATTATTATCTATAAATTGCCATAAGTGAATTTTAATCTATAATTCATGTATTAAACTAAGTTATATGTTTAGCTGATGTACTAGTGATTTCTAGTTGTACTAGTTGAATTCAATGGGAAACATTATTGTGTGTTACAGAGTCAGAATAAATAAATGCTACTTTTTTTTTTTTTTTTTTTGGTTTTTCGAGACAGGGTTTCTCTGTGTAGCTTTGCGCCTTTCCTGTAACTCGCTTTGTAGACCATGCTGGTCTCAAACTCACAAAGATCTGCCTGCCTCTGCCTCCCGAGTGCTGGGATTAAAGGCGTGCCATTAAAGGCTAGGCTCACAATCAAAAATAAATGCTATTTTAATGAAAAGAAGTTTTGTTACCCCCTCTTTCAGATTCTTTCCTCATAAAAACTGACCAAGATCAGTCTTTGACTTTCTTTGCATCTTTTAAAATACTAGACATAAAAATCCTTCCTTCTTATCTGTTTCTGGGTGTGAGGAAAGAAGATTCCTCATCTTGCATAGGCAGCTCTTTATTAGGGAAACTTTGATTTTCTTTTAAAGTGAAGCAGACTACCTTCATGGACAAATTTGATCATCAGAAAAACTTTGATTAACCACAAAAGTATGTTCTAGGAAGAGATAAGTTCCGATTATCCTTTTAGCCACACATTCTTTCTTGTCACATGTTCAACCCACAGTGGGTTTTTATTCATATCTGGAGGTAAAGATACAGTGAGACTTATCTGGGGCACAGGAGAGCTGAGAGAAATCGTGTCTTCTTGAGGAAAGGAAAGCTGTGACTTCAGTGATAAATGGTTGATAGAAAATAGATGGTGTATGGTTTGTTATGTCTGCAGAGCCTTCCCTCTGTTCTCTTTCAGGAACTGATTTTTATCTACTTTATTCTTAGAAGCACTATCATTGCCAAGGGCTTAATTTGGAATTAAATGAGCCTTATGCTTAAGTAATTTATTCTCATTAGTTTGCCAAAAATGAGTCTCATGATGGGTGTAATACTCCAAGGCAGAATGTTTACATTTTTGTTTCATTGAGATTTACATATTTCTTTTCGTTCATGTCCCTGAAAATCTAAGATCAGAAGGCTATATTGAAGCTGTGTTCTTCAAGAGCAATTTTCCATGAACCACAGAGGGAGCTGTGGTAGATGGATTAGTTCATTTTGCTTCTCTCTTGTTCCCTCCCCCCTTTTTATCTTTCTCAAAGAGGATCTCAGGGCTCCACAAAAGTATCAGCACCAATGACCATGCCAAGGTCTCCTTATTACCTTTCCTTTATATTCCAGGTGATAAGTGGTCATTTTGATGTTTTGAGATAAATTTCACTTATTTCTCTATTAAGCTATGGTTTTGCCCTTTTATTAACTTAGTCTTTCAATTAAGTGGGAAAGTTTTCAACTATAAACCTTACATTGGTAGCTTATTTCCATTATATAGTTTTTCTATATCTTGGTAGTCCTGAAAAATCCCACAAATTTCACATTAGAAGTATGGAGACTAGAGTTGATTTTCCTTGTCATTGTAAAGAAAAAGTTTTCAAAAGGATCAAGAGCATATTTGAACTTATTGCATACTTAGAGCCTATGTTGTAGATCTGTCAGTAAGCAAATAGGTTAGTGAAAACTAAAAGAAATACTATCTGTTTCTTAGCTGGCATAAACTCTGTCCAAGTTGGTTTGGTAAGCATGCATTGGTTTCCCTGTGTTTATTTCTATCTTACAGTGGATTTGTATCAAGAAAAAAAATGTTGCTCTGTTATTTATGAAACTGATTTATATGGAGATGGGGGAACTGGGAAAGACAGACAGATAGACCCACAGAGAGAGACTCAGACAGTGAACATGGTCACTAGGAGATATAAAGCAACATTTCTGTGTGTAGCCTCAGTCAAGTTTTTGTATATGACTCCTTCATGACATGTGGATATTATTTTCTTTATAAGACTTTTTGGGGGATGTTGGGAATAAGGATTCAGCTTAACAAAATTTAAAATATTAATGTAAAGGTAAATAGGAAATGACATTTAAAAGTCTGAGAGTCAAAGTTAATCATTTATCTTATGCCTACAAATCTTAGGCTCTGAAGCGTCATAGATGTTTCAGTTTGAGTATATCAGATATAAAACAAATGTTTGGAAAGTATTTGTCCAAACCTTTGTATATTGTGTTTATTTATTGTTCTTGTCAACTTAAGGGGCTTTCTATCAAAAGTCAGGGTAAGCATGATAAAGTACTCATACATATTAGTAGAACATGGAGAATTAGAGTAGGCATGGTGGCCCATGCTGTTGTAGAATATGATCTAAAGGTATGTTACTTTTGCTTATGTTGCATTTGTTTAACTCTGTGAAGCTGTGTTACTGTGCCTGTCTAAAATGCCTGATGATCTAATAAAAAACTGAATGGTCAATAGCAAGGCAGAAGAAAGGATAGGTGGGGCTGGCAGGCAGAGAGAATATATAGAAGGAGAAATCTGGGAGGAGGAGGGAAAGGAGGACCCAGAGAAGGAGGAGGACTCCAGGGGCCAGCCACCCAGCTCCACAACCAGCAAGCCATGGAGTAAGAGTAAGATTTATAGAAGTAAGAGGATGAGAAAAGCCCAGAGGCAAAAGCTAGCCAGGTTAATTCAAAGTTAAGGAAAGCTGACAAGAAACTAAGCCAAGCTAAGGCTGGACATCCATAAGTAATAATAAGCTTCCATATGTGAATTTTATTTGGAAGCTGGGTGACGGGCCCCCTAAAAAGAGTAAAATACAAACAGTATTTTGGTGCCCCCATGTTGGGCACCAATTATTGTCATTTTTAAAATTCTTGCTGCCTTTTAAGTCACAGCTGTCCAAATCAGCAACTGCAGCTCTGCTTCCACCAGCAGCAGTTAGGCCACAAGGGCTATAGCTGGAGGGAATTCTGCTCCCTCTGGCTCCAACTCTCGCAAAGCTACAAAGGGAACTTAACTGAACCTCTGTCCCTCTAAAGAACTCAAGATTCAAAGGTTAAGGTGGAATTCTGCTCTTCAGAGGCTGAATAGCAAGTAGCTCCCCTTCTCTCCTTGCTCGATCCAAAAAGCCCTCTTGCTTCTCCTCACCCATCTTTACAAACCCTTTTTCACCTGGGTCCTCCCTGCCACTTCCTGTCAGCTAGTTGCTGACTCAGCCTCCTGACCGCAGGTGAATTTTATTTAATCCAATACATCTTTGCATCATTGAACAAACGTTCCAGTGCATAAACAAAAGTAACACACCCTGAAATAATATTCTACAACACCATGCCTTTAACCCCAGCAAATGTGAGGCAGAGGCAGGCCGATCTCTTTCAGTTCCAGGCTTTATTGCAAATTTGGGGCCAATCAGGGATATACAGTGGAACCCTGTGACACCCCACCCACCCCGGCGCGCGCACACGTGCGCGCGCGCACGCACACACACACACACACACACACACACAAATAATAATAATAATAATAATAATAATAATAATAATAATAAAATATTTTAATGGGAAACAAATGTAAAAATAACTATAATAATTAAAATAATAAAGTGTAGAGCCTAGCACATAAGGTATTTGTTTCAATAATCAGAATGCAGATTGCTGGCAGTTTTGAATATTTTTAAAAGGCAAGTTTTGAATCCAGTATATACAAGTATAAGTATGCAGTTGTCATGTAGAAAAAGTTCTTGGGTTTTTTCTTTTCTGATTAAGCTTGGTGTTACTGCATCTATTTTTTTTATAAGTTTAGATTTGTGATTCTGTTTTTTATCATTTATTTATTTATTACATATGCAGTGTTCTGTCTGCATGTATCCCTGCAGGCCAGAAGAGGGCGCCAGATCTCATTACAAATGGTTGTGAACCACACCATGTGGTTGCGGGGAATTGAACTCAGGACCTTTGGAAAAGCAACCAGTGCTCTTAACCTCTGAGCCATCTCTCCAGCCCTACTGCATCTATTTTTTCTTGCAACGCCCTTCTTAGTAGCCCAGCTCTAGAATCACCTGCGTGTCTGTCAGCAGATTAGTGGAGTTATACACACAACTTTCATTCAGCTCTATCTGCATGTACAACTTTATGCCAGAAGAGGGCATCAGATCCCACTATAGGTAGTTGTGAACCACCATGTGGTTGCTGGGAATTGAACTCAGGACCTCTGGAAGAGCAGCCAGTGCTCTTAACCACTGGGCCGTCTCTTCAGCCCAGGCCTGTACATGTTTAATGAGCTTATATATAACAAATGCCAACTATAGGTGGTAGAAATTGTTAATTTTTCTATAAGTTTACAAATTTTTCACCAATGCTATAGGATAACCCTTTTACCCAACATGTTTGATTGCTCTTTTAACATAATTTCAATGACATTTAAATCCAATTCTTGTTTTTAAAATTTGGATTTATTTGGGGTATATATTTTTACTATAACTATCTTTTACAGTATTTTGTGATTCCTGGTTAAGAGATTAAAGAATTCTAGGGTAAGCCCCATGTCCATGTTGCAGTATGATTTAGCTATTTCATCCCTGAATTCTGCCTTTTATAATTGTCTCATGTCCTTTGTATCCTAGATTTCCTGACTCATTTGTTAAGAATTCAAATTGTCTTAGAGCCTGGGAGCATGGCTTATGTTTCATTATTATTTTTTTAAACCCGGGAAAATCTGCCTTAAATGTCTGTGTAGCAAAGGTCCTAATCACAGAATTTCAGTGTCAGAATAAGAAGTAGACTATGAAGTTATGGACGGGGTGATTATCAGTTTAGGCTGCACTGATATCACCTAAATATTTTACGTAGATCAGGGAATGCATATTTTTCTTTCCTTTTGGAAAAAAGAATTACTCTTTTTTTTTTTTTTTAATGTGTGGGTGTGTTGCCAGCATAAGGCTGTGCACCATGTATATGCAGTACCCATGAAGGCCACAAGAGGGCATTGGGTCCCCTGAGATTTTAGTTCCTGAAGGTGGAGCTGTGATGTGGCTGCTGGGAATCAAACCTGGGTTCTCTGGTAGAATAGCCAGTGTTCTTGGAGTCTCCATTCTAGTGCTGGGGCATTTGTGTCTTTAAATGCCAAGAATCGGTTCTTGCCCTCCTAAAGTGTTCTGCACACAGAGTAGTATGTGACAGTTGAACATGGACCTCACATTCTTCTTTTGTCCTTTGTGTAGACCATGCAGAGAAGAGCACCTGTCACAAGTGGCAGGCTTGGTGATGTGTTGAATGAACTAAGTATGACTCACAACCGAATGGCATTCTTTTCTAATGTTTCAGTGGTTGTACTCTGACCATATTTAAAGTGTCCCATGTGTAAACCTCCACTTCTTTGTGTGTGTGTTTGCTGGTTTTAACTCTTAAGTCTTGGATATCAACTCATTGGAATATTTGCATCTTGTCTATCTCAGAAACAACAATGTTGGATAGTTTTGATACACTAGACAAAGAACAAAAAAATAGATAAATCAAAGCTGCTGTTATGTAGCCTCTACCATTGTGGCTGGAATATTTTGAGTTATTAGGTAAACCTGAACAACAATGGAAGAAACTGCCTTTAAGGAAAAAAAGTCAATATTTGATTCAATGAAATTTTCCTAACTTGAATTTATGCATGAATCAGACTATAGGAATTAAGTTAGAAGTTAAAACTTTCATCAGGGGATTATGGCACACACCTCTAATCCCAGCACTAGGAAGGCAGAGGCAGATGGATCTCTGTAAGTTCAAGGCCAGCCTGGTCTACAAAGTGAGTTCCAGTATAGCAAGGAGTAAGCAGAGAAACTCTGTCACACACACACACACACACACACACACACACACACACACACACACACGCACACACAAAAAAAAAATGAAAAAAAAAGAAATTAAAACATTTGAAGATCTTAAGAAAATGAAGCAAAGATTCAAAGGATGAGTGACCAGAGATTAGCATAGAGACTTGGTTTTATTAGAAGCACACTTGTTTTCACTTTTTATAACATTCATTGAAAAGGCATTTAGAGACATGTAAGTTGCCAGATAGTAATTTATACATGGTAGTGAATCCCACAGGCTTGGAATTCTTCTTCTATTGGCAGCATTTTAATATTAATTTACTGACTCAGTGTTCCTTTAATAGTACCATCTATTTCCCCACTTTCAGACCTCACCATTGTGCCAGAATGAGTGTATGAGAACATGGGGCTGTGACATCTGCCCCTCCAATGTCCTCTGCTGCCTCTTTGGACTTAGCTTGGTAGATGTCATCACATGTTTTGGCTTATTACTTACTAGGGATTGAACACGGGGCCATGTACTTGCTCAGCACATAAACTGCTGCTGTGGTACATCCCTACCTTTGATGCCTCGCTGACAGGATCTATGTGGCTGCAGCTGATCCTGAGCTTGTGACCTTCCAGCCTCAGCCTCTGTGTTGCTGATATTATCAGACTGCAGCCCTTCTCAGGTGTGTTTTACTCTGGTTAAAGGCGTTGGCGAGGACAATTTTAAGAACATGGATGGCTTTTGACTTGCAGAATTTTCTTTCCCTTAAAATAGGGAAATCCTGGACTGAGTCTACCAGGTTGACCTCAGTCTGTGGGGAAGGCTTTGCCCTGGAGGAGATGGGAATGGGGGGGGGTTGGGGGGAAGGTGAGGGGGACGGGACGGGGGAGAACAAGGGAATCCGTGGCTGATATGTAGAACTGAATTGTATTGCAAAATAAATTAAAATAAATTAAAAAAAAATAGGGAAATCCGTTATTAAAAGTTTGTGTAAAGACCGAACATTGTAAAAAAAAAAAAATCTTTGTGAGGAGTGTTTTTAGACATTATATGTTACTAGTGTAGTGGCCGTGTGAGTCGGCTGTTGAACACCCGCTTTATGCATTCTGAAAGGTGATTCAAGATGGTGACGTTGAAACAGGCATGGATGTGGCTAAAGGCCCTGGTGCCTCAGACCTGAGCAGATACAGCTGCTCTTTGCTTTCTCTGTGAGACCTAAATTATAATATGAAAGGAGAGAGTCATTAGGTGACTGCTATAGCTCACAGAGTGCCAGATACTGTAGCACAGCTCTTTCCTTGTGACCTCACGCTTTGAGGGAACTACACTGATTTTATTTTATAGAGGTCAGAACTTAGACGCGTTGGCCATCAGTGTTTTAGAAAGGGAAAATCAGAAGGAAAACGTATTTCTGCAAAGTTATATACAACCTAGGATTCCAGTCATTTTTTTTAAAGATGAATACTTCCCTAAGCATTATTTTTAAAAGATGCAAATGGAGTCATACATTTGAGACTTAATGCTGTGATTTAAGTGCCCCTTTAAAAACATATTTCAGCTCGGAATGTTAAAAGAAATGTTCTCGTGTTGCAGTCATGATGATGATAATGTTGACTTTTCTCCCTCTCTTTTGCTTTCAGAGGAAGAACTTGTCTCTTTTTCTCAGCATTAGCTTGTTAACTTTCTGGGGGACCAGCCTTTTGGGTGCCCGGTTATACTGGATGGGAAACAAACCACCAAGCTTTTCCAACTCCGACAATCCTGCGGCTGACTCCGACAGCCTTTTGGCTCGCACGCTCACCTTCTTCTATTTGCCTACCAAGAACCTCTGGCTGTTGCTCTGCCCAGACACCCTGAGCTTTGATTGGTCCATGGATGCTGTGCCTCTTCTCAAAACTGTTTGTGATTGGAGAAACCTACACACTGTGGCCTTCTATTCCGGACTTCTCCTCCTTGCCTACTGTGGTTTGAAGAACCCAAGCTTAGAAGGAGAGTGTAATGGGAGAGCTGTGACCAATGGCAAACAGAATGCAAATGGCCATAGCTGCCACTCAGATGTGGAGTACCGGAACTCAGAAATGAAGCCGAGCTTTGCATCCAAAGTAGAGAATGGCATTAAAAATGGTGTATCCCAGAGAACTCAGCTCCCTTCCACGGAGAACATTGTTATTCTGTCCTTATCTTTGTTGATAATACCTTTTATTCCTGCCACGAACCTGTTTTTCTATGTTGGCTTTGTTATTGCAGAGCGAGTATTATATATCCCCAGTATGGGCTTCTGCCTTCTGATCACAGTGGGTGCCAGAGCCCTTTATGTCAAAGTCCAAAGGAGGTTTCTCAAGAGCCTGGTTTTTTATGCTACAGCAACGCTAATTGTCTTCTATGGACTCAAGACTGCGATCAGGAACGGAGACTGGCAAAATGAGGAGATGCTGTATAGGTCAGGGATAAAAGTAAACCCAGCCAAAGGTAAATGCTTCATTTTATGTTTTTGCCTGGACACAACGCTTTCAGCCTTCTTGTGTCGTTGTTTCTTGCCTTAAAAACACAGTGTTACAAATGAGATCCTTTTATGGGAAACCTGTACCTTCCATCCTTATTTTTGTAGACCCATTATGAAAGCCATTGAGACACATATTCAGCATTCCATGCTTACACTAGGTAACTATTTTCTAGTATTCTTGGTTATGTTTCCACAGAAGAATTAGAACTTATATTGACTGGAAATAAAGACCGTCATAAGAGTTTAGAAGAATGCTTACCGTCTTCACTTTAAAATATTAATAATTGTCTCTTTCATTGTAGAATGAAAGTCAAGTTTATATCACTTAAATATACTATAGGTCTGGTTTTTCAAGCTTTGCCTGAGGAAAGACCACAGGACTTGGAGGCAAGCTGCCTCTGAGTCTCATATTATTGTGTCTTAGGTGGAGGTTTGGGGGTCACTAAGATTTGCAGAGGTTAAATATGCTCATGGCCTCCAAGCAGCTAGTCAATTCTTAAGATTTCTTAAGTAATTTAAGGGAAAAATATTTTTCCTATAAAATAAGAATACAGATTATACATTTCTTTATTGCTTTTATTGTAGAAAAAAATTATTTTAGCCAATCTCAAAATTGATAGACATAGCAGAATCTAGTTTTTATTAAAACACAAAATGATAAACCAAAAGATGTTATCACAGTTTAGGCAATTCAGATAGTTGTAGAAACAAGAGAAAAAAAGGAAATAAGATGCACTTTTAGTGCAGAAATACATCACAATAAATGGTACCTGATAGTCGTTCTTTTTTCGAAGTAATTTTTTTACTTAGCCTTTAAGGTATAGCTGTCGGTCCACATTTGAACTTGGATCTTTTCTGACACAACTCTACATCAAGATCAAAAAAATATCAAAGGGGCAAAATGCTTCCAAATGGACAAGAAATGGCCTATTAATAGATTGGAATATGTTTCCATAGATCAAGATGCTCAGAAGTGACTTTGGCATCCTTGTTAGTTATTGCAAGTCAAGCTAAGAGTTTGTTGAGTACATACACAATTCTCTATGCCAAGGAATTATTTCTGTTTATAGCTTTTAGTAAGTTACAGAGACGTTTTTTGAAAGAGTACTTCTTTTATGTTTATGTGTGAATGTCTACATGTATGTATTGTACTATGTGCATATCTGGTGACTGCAGGGGCTAGACATGGGTATCAGGTTTCCTGGAACCAGAACTATAGACAGGTGTGATCTGCCTTTGTGTATGCTGAACCCAGATCTTCTGCAAGAGCCGCAAATGCTCATAATTGCTGAGATATCTCTCTGACCTGGGTTGCAGAGGGTTTTAATGAGAATAGAAGGAAGAGTTGAGCTACTCCATGCCATGAAATTCTTTAATTCTCTTTGAAAAATCAGTAATATGGCTTTCCTAAGTAGTGGAGAGTGCTCAAACCAAAAACTTGTAAAAAAACATATTGCAGTTTTTGTGGAATGCTTTTCAGCTAGTTTTTCTTTGGTGGTCTATACAAGTTTAGAACAAGTCTATGTTGCCAGGGTATTTTCTTGTCATTTCAAACCGATGCATGTAAGGAATTAAAACAAAATCCCCCGGCATGTTACTTGAATCACAATGTTGTTTTGGGGGTTTGTTAATTTTTTTTTGGCTATATTTCATGCTAAGCTGCTCTTATGAAGGGCTCAGATAAGAGGTGCTTTGGGAAGATAGATGTTGTATTCTTTCATGTGGCAATCTCAATATGTGCAGCTTGGAGCTGATAAGATGGCGCCATGGCTTTCCAGGATCCCTGTTCCTCGTTTGTTCCCATGCCATCTCAATGGGTCACCCTGAGCATGTGGTCCAAGATGGCTCATTGTCACATCAGCACGTCAGCTGACAGGGAGAGGGAGAGGAGGGGTAGAATGTGGGTGTACCCATTCTCTCTAAGATATGTTGGAGGAATTGTATATACTTTGTTTGCCCAGAGATGGTTGGCCACATCTTTCTGTGAGAAAGACTGGGAAATATTATCTATGGAAGTCAAAATATCCAGCCAAATGCCATTCCTCTGAAAGAGAGGGTGGGCAATATTCAGATGCCAAGGTCATAGTAGGGCTCTCTGGTGCACAGAAGGTAGAAGCCTTTTTAACCACATTGGTCATTTTCACCATTAACTATTGTGATGCCTAATAGTTATGATTTTAAACTGGTGTTTTCATGGTATGGTTAAATTTTTTTTTTTGTTATTTCTTCATCACTATAGTTAACTATCTAGTAAGCAACTTGGTTTGTATATCCCCTTCTTCATAGGGCTTCATAAGTGGCATATGCTTTAGGTATTTTAACAAGAGGACTTAGATGAATGCTTTGCTGAGCAGAATTTAGTAAAAGCACATTGAGACTTGGCCTACCATGTTCCAGCCAGCTGCCTTACCTGCAGCCCTCAGCGTTTGACTTGATGGCAGCTCCATTTTCCCAGCAGCGTGACTGTGAACTCAAGAGTTATTCTTGCCTTCCCTTTTCTTTTATCATCCCGTATCCATTCTACCAGTAATTTCTTCATGCTGTGTCATCAGTAATATGCAGCACCTGACCATATTATACCACCTCCATGGTTATGCCCACGGGCACAGCTGCCATCATCTTTCACTAAAGCAGTGGTTCTCAAATTTCCTAATGCTTCAGCTCTTTAATACTGATCCTTATGTTGTGGTGACCCCCAACCATAAAATTATTCCATTGCTACTTCATAACTGTAATTGTACTACTGTTATGAATCATAATGTACAGAATATCTGATATACAGAATATCTGAGATGTGACCCTCCCCAGTTGTGGGTCGCGACCCACATGTTGAGAACCACCACACTAGGCTGCTATTAAAAGATTCCTACCTGAACTCTTTCCTTTGTTTTCTTGCTCTTTCATCACGCCTTGTAATTTTTTTTTTTTTTTTTTTTTTTTTTGGTTTTTCGAGACAGGGTTTCTCTGTGTAGCTTTGCGCCTTTCCTGGAACTCACTTGGTAGCCCAGGCTGGCCTCGAACTCACAGAGATCCGCCTGGCTCTACCTCCCGAGTGCTGGGATTAAAGGCGTGCGCCACCACCGCCCGGCGTAATTTTTTTTTATTTCAGGCATGATGTATTTTATAGCACAGATGAAGAGTTCAGTGTGGGGTTTTATGTTCATTGCGATTGGAGTCTTATTATATTTAAAATGTTTAGACCCCAGAGGTATCAAATTTCTCTCTCTTTACATTTTGTCTCACTATCTTTGGGTCTCTGTAAAGACTTGGCCTTTATTTTTGCATATATTAATATTTTAGTATATACTACTGCTATACTGGACCCTTTCATACATGTCTGAAGATGTTCTGTTATCTTATGAGTGAGTCTCAGCTTTTATAACTATGACTTTGCCCCACCTCCTGTTGAGACAGGGACATCGGAAGTGACTCAACCCAGCTGATGTTCTGCTGCACCTATCTGGACAGGCTCTAGGAGCTTCCTTTCTATTAGAAGGTAGACCTCTGTATGGAAGATGCTGTGTGAAAATTCCAGATTCAGTCTCCTCCTTTGCTTCAGTTAGCCTTTCTATTGTGATGATAGAACTCCATGACCAAAAGCAACTTGGGGAGGAAAGGGTTTATTTCATCTTACATATCTACCTAACAGTTCATCACTAAAGGAAGTTGGGCAGGAACCTGGAGGCAGGAACTGATAGAGAGATCATGGAGAATGTTGCTTACTGCCTTGCTCCCCATGGCTTGCCCAGCCTGCTTTCTTATATGTCCAGGGCCACCTGCCTAGGGGTAGCAGCATTCACAATGGGCCAGACCTGCCCACATCAATCACTAAGAAAATGCACCAAAGGCCTGACATGGAATTTTCTCACAACTGAGATTTCCTCATCTCAAATGATTCCAGTTTGTATCAAGTTAACATAAAACCAGCCAGGGGACATCCTTCTATTACCCGAGACACAAGAGTGAAAATGAAGTCAACTGGTCAGAATTGCTAGGCACCCCCTTAGTTTTCTAACTCGCACAGTGCTGCTCTGGGGAGATCCCCTCTGCTCCTCTCTCTGGCTTTGCCTTGTTTCCAAATTTCAGGGTGGTAGTCAGCTTTGTAATGGTAGTCAGCTGATGATTCCATGATGTTACTGACTTTCAGTTTGCTTCAGTTTTTCTGTTGTTGGGACAAGGGAGGCCATTTCAGTTTCTCTAATGTCTGAGCAGACATGCTATTGTGATAGCCCTGTAATTTACCCTTAACCATAATCCTAGTAACCCTATGGAACTACGTCAGGACGTGCGGTGTTCCATACCCTACAGTTTTCTACTCATTTCTCATTTCTTTCAAAAGCAAAAACATAATCACAGAGAAGGAGTGTATGTCCAGCAGCTTTGCCTGCCCCTGCTCCACTCCAATCCTGAAAGCGGCTTCGATGCCTTCTGTTTGTCTGAGAAGCTCTGACCAGGGAACGTGTGTCTTCGTCGTTGCTTCTGTATTGACTGGGTTTTCTTAGATAGTCTCGGCACCACATCTTCCTCAGGTCTGAGACGAAGCTTCCAGTGTCAGCAGGATGCATTTTGTGAGTTTACCAAACCTGTTAAAAAACGACAGCTACGCCTCTTTCACAAGATCCCCTGTCTTCTTTCCATCCCTCGCCTTTCTCATGGCACTCATCATGATGTTGCTTACTGTCTGAATGTACTGTCTATACATACTATAAGATTGATAGAAGACGCTTGGGGCTTTTGCACTTAAAAATGGCAATATGGGGCCTGGCAGTGGTGGTGCATGACTTTAATCCCAGCACTCATGAGGCAGAGCCAGGCAGATCTCTGTGAGTTCGAGGCCGGCCTGGTCTACAGAGCGAGATCTAGGACAGGCACCAAAACTACACAGAGAAACCCTGTCTCGAAAAAAACAAAAAAAAACAAACAAACAAAGACAATGTGGCAGGGGGAGAGTGACTAAGTCAGTGAGGTGCCTGTTTTGCAAGTGTCAGGACATGATTGCTGTTCCAAGAACCCATGTCAAAGCATCTAAGCATGGTGACATTGCGTTTGTCCTCCTAGTAATGCTGGGGACACAGAGATAGGAAGATTCCCTGGGACCTGCTTGCCAACAAGTCTAGCCTAAGCAGTTAAGTTTCAGGTCAATGAGAGAGTATCTTAAAGAAGATGTATAGTGCTCCTGAGGATGACACATGGAGTTGTCCTCAAGCCTCCACATGGGTGTATATACACATGCATGGACACATTCCCACATAAACATGTATGTTCACACACACACACACACACACACACACACACACACACACACACATACACACACACATACACACACACATACACACACACATATACACACACACATATACATACACATACACACACATACACACACACACACACACACACACACACACACACACACACACACGTTGAAGATGCTGCATATACAATAAAGATGATGTCTCCTAGAGAGAAAGCATTTAGTAAAGGATACATTAAACAGTAAATATTACATTGTCCTTGAGGTTCATATTCAGTTTAAAAGTAGGATATATAAGCATGACATAAGGAAAAGTGAAATATTTTGCTGTTGATGAACCAGATTCTGGGGGATGCTTTCAAATGTGATTGGGAGGACTGGGAATATGGTTCATTTTGTATTTCAGGACGATTGTCTGTGACAAAGGCTTCCTTTTTGAAACAGACAAAACTCTTTCAATCTAGGTCTCTTGCTTTTTTTTTTTTTTTCTATTTCCTATTTGTAAAGCACTTATAATTCCGACTTCAGTTACTTCCTCAGCAATTATGAGATGGGGAAGACTCTTCTGTAAAAAAAAGACTTCGTTCAATTTGTCGCATTACTTAAGTCTAGCAAAAGATTAGAAACCTTTGAAAGCCAGCATTTCAGAATGATTTCCGAGACTATGCGTTGAGTTTGTTTTCTTTCTTCCTTGGAAGGCTTTTGAAAATTTGCAAGTACTTCAGTCTGCCATGTGTGCTTACAGAATATGATTTTAAGCCTCGTGAAGCATTATATATTAAAACTGCTGCCCTTATTATATATCCTGCAGACAGCTGCCAGTCATTAGCTGATTGGATGCAAATGATGATGGGTGATGCTTGTCACAGTGACTGTGTGGCTAATTTATGCTTTAAATCTGGATGGTGGAGACAAATTATGGATTTAGACTATGTAAACTGAATGTCTTATCTCATTCTGTGCTTGATAATGTATTTTAACAAAAACCAAACTACTGGACATGGATGACTACTGTAGACTGGCAATTTCACAATGATTTTGCATTTCTGTGCTAAGTAGGGGAAATTTTCTATGATGGTTGCCCTAAATGACAAGATATGTTGTAGTTTGTTGTCCTTTTGAAAATTCTTTCTGCCTTTTACGCCACAGCTGTCCGAATCAGCATCTGCAACTCCGCCCTATCAGCAGAGGTTAGGCCACAGGGGCCATAGCTGGAGGGAATTCTGTTCCCTCTGGCTCCAACTCTTGCAAAAGCTATGAAGGGAACTTAACTAAACCTCTGTCCCTCTAAAGAACTC
The DNA here is from genome assembly GCF_007827085.1 of Peromyscus californicus insignis. NCBI lineage: Eukaryota > Metazoa > Chordata > Mammalia > Rodentia > Cricetidae > Peromyscus > Peromyscus californicus. The sequence continues at coordinate 23,046,008 of NW_026294535.1, read as the reverse complement.
AAGATTCAAAGGTTACAGTGGAATTCTGCTCCTCAGGCTAAATAGCAAGTAGCTCACCTCCTTTCCTTTCTCATATCCTCCAAAAAGCCCTCTTGCTTCTCCTCACCCCTCCTTATAAACCCTTTTTCACCTGGATCCTCCCTGCCACTTCCTGTCAGCTAGTTGCTGACTCAGCCTCCTGACCACAGGTCAGTTTTATTTAATCAAACACATCTCTGCATCATTAAACATATGCTCCAGAGCATAAACAAAAGTAACACACCTTGAAGTAATATTCTACAGCAGTTGAAAGTTTTTATTTATTTATTAATTAATTTAATGCTAAACATTTTGTAAACTAGTTGATACATATACTTCCTTGCAAAAAGCATTTCTGACTTCATCACGAAGCAGCTAACTGCAGGATTTCTTCCGCTTTGGCCTCTGTCTGTTTCTGATGCTCCTTGTCTCTATACCTGGGTAGAGCTTGACAGCATTGGCTTTGGCTGCCTTGACTGTCCGGCCTGTACTGCGTGTCTCTCATTTCACACAGCTTGCGTGCGCTTCTGCTCTGCGATGGTTCGGGCCTCCCAATTATACACAGTTCAAGGCCAGCCCAAGCTACATGAGACTCTAACTCAAGAAACCAAAACAAGTATATAAACAAGACCAGGGCTTTAGGTTCGATTTAGCAAACATATGGCTATGATTTTTGGTTGTTTTAAATAATTTTTTAAATTATGAACAGTTAAGTAGTTTAGATTAAGCTGAGGAAAAGTTCACAGGCTAAAGTTGGTTCTTAGTTCCCTTTTTCTCATGTAAGCATGTGGGGATGCAGCTCTAAAAGATGGGCATACAATGGTTCTCATATTTGTAGCTCTCAGTGACTATCCAAGCATCCTGCATTTGTTCTTATTAAAGTAAATAAAGTTTGTTACGATGCCTGTATAGAAAGCTGTAGACAGGATCCCTATTCCCAGTTCTGTGTTGTTTGACAAGTTTTTTTTTTTTTTTTTTTTAAAGATTTATTTATTTATTATGTATACAGCATGTATGACCGCAGGTCAGAAGAGGGCGCCAGATCTCATTATAGATGGTTGTGAGCCACCATGTGGTTGCTGGGAATTGAACTCAGGACCTCTGGAAGAGCAGTCAGTGCTCTTAACCTCTAAGCCATCTCTCCAGCCCAAGTTTGACAAGTTTTATTTCTTTCTGGATAACTGTAAAAGTGACTACTCGCTTTCAACTTCATATGGTTTCAAATTTAAACACACACACACACACACACACACACACACACATTTTGTTTGGGAAATAACTGAAAGTTTGCCTGAACTCTAAATCTCGAAGCCATGTGAAAATTGACAGTTGTGGCCTTGCAGTCTAAGTTCTAAGTGAAAATCCTCTTCCTCTTTAACTCTGGGACAGTGTAATCAAGCAGCCAGCTTGTAAACATGGAAGAAATAGAGTTCTAGTTCTCCAGTAATTTATCATGGCATTTCCAAGAGAAGGTGAAAACATTTCAAAAGAGGTTCAGATTTTATAAAATATTAAAATTATCAATGAAGTCAAGAAGGAAGACAACTGTTGTATTTCAAGGTTGTCTGGCAGGACTAAAATCTTTTAAACAGTGAAAAACAAAACAAAACAACAACAAACACAAAAACACCACCACAACAAAACAGAACAGACTTTGAACAGCCTTATTAGATGGAAGGTAGTGCAAATGAACTCATAGAGGCTAATGTGAGGTAAGCGCTTCCAGAGGATGGAGGGATTCTGTGTCCATCTCTTAGCCCCTGTCTATTGTGTAGCAAAACCAAAATAATGTAAATAACAGGACTCCGCTGCATGGTGATGGTGCACACCTTTAATCCCAGCACTCAGGAGGCAGAGGCTGGCAGATCTGAGTTCGAGGCCAGCCTGATCTACAGATTGAGTTCCAGGACAGTCAGGTGTACACATAGAAACCCTGCCCCCCCCAAAAAAAAACAAACAAACATACAAAACCAACAGCAACAACAGGACTCAGAAGAAATGGAACTGTCTCATTGACTGGGATAGATCAAACTATTGGTAAAGGCTCTCTAAAAATATTTGAGTATTGAGAAAATCAAGTGCAAGCATTTTTCTGTTGGACTTGAGAAATCACAGAACTACAAATGTTTATACCTGTTGTTCCTTTAAGAATGAAACAACACATAGACAGAGGTAAGCAGAGCTTCAGGCCAGCCAGTGCTACCGAGTGAGACTCTATCTCAATAAATAAATAAACTAACAAAAAGAGAATAAAACAATGCACACATTTCCCCCTTATCTAGCTCTACTAACTATAAGTACACTTTTTTTTTCCAAAAAGTAACAAGCCCTGGCCTGACAGTGGTGGCACACGCCTTTAATGCCAGCGCTCAGGAGGCAGAACTCTGTGAGTTCGAGGCCAGCCTGGTCTACTGAGCAGCCAAAGCTACATGGAGAAACCTTGTTTCAAAAAACCAAAAAAGTAAACAAATAAATAAATAAAAATAACAAGCTCTCACCAGGTGCAATGTGCATATGCACATAGCCCAAAGGTGTTTTATAGATAAAGTTGTTGGTTTCTACTGACTCTGTATGTGAGATTATTCATAATAAAATTCTAGTATGTTTCTAGACTTTTAAAAGTCCCTCTGTCCTGAAATTAGCATTACCTTAGGCTATATTTATAATGGTTTATGTTCTGAAGAAATTGAGACTGTTTAGCCTCTGATTAAGATAAGTCTGATATTAAATTGTTCTTACTTACATATTCTGTTTCTTCAAAATGCTGCAACATTCTTCCTTAATTAAACATTTATCGAAATATGCTTGTTACAGATAGCATTTATAGAAAATATGTGTATGTATGCTTGCTATAATTGTGTACTTTAAATGATAGTATCAAGAAGTACCTATTTCACAGATAAGGAAAATGTCCTGCCCCAGTACCTTTGAGGACTGTGTCCCAGTGCTCAGGTTTGCTCCTTTCCAGTTTTAATTTTCCTTCTGTGCTAGGTCCACAAATGTGTTTGAAGTAGAAGTTATGCATGCAGATACCTTTGCTTCCGTATATCTGTCTCAAAAGCTTTTGACACTTCACCATTAGGTATTTGCATTTTATTGGTTTCTCTCTGGATAGATTCCCCTTTCAAAATCAGGTATCTTTTATGTAGCACAGGATAGCCCATAACTTAATATATAGTCTAGGCAGTCCATCTTTCTGTCCCTGTTTCCAAAATGTTAGGAATACACAGTGTGAATTATACTACTAAGCTTGTGGATAACTTTGTGTTTGTGTTATTAGATATTGAACCTTGGGATTTCAATTTGTACTAAACAAGCGTTCTACTAATGAGCTGACAACCTAACCATGCTTTATTTTGAGACAGTCTTAAATTACCAATGCAGGTGTTAAACTCTCCATCTTGTGGCCTCCAGCTCCCAGATGGCTAGGGTTACAGGTACCTGCTGCCACTCTGACTTGCAGGTAAATTTTCTTATCATTGTTTTGAGATAGGGTTTCATTCTGCAATCTAGATTGGCCTACTCTCTGTGTAGCCCAGGCTAGTCTTAAATTCTAAAAGCAATCCTCCTGCCTCAGCTTTCAAGCCCTGATAAGTATTGGGCTTGAAAGTGTGTGTTGTGAAATATTATTTTAAGGTGTGCTACTTTTGTTTATGTTGCATTTGTTTAACTCTTGAATCTGTGTTATTGTGCCTATCTAAAACACCTGATGGTCTAATAAAGAACTGGCCAATAGCAAGGCAGTAAAAAGGATAGGCAGGGCTGGCAGGCAGAGAGTATATAGAAAAGGAAAAAACCGGGAGGAGAGAACTAGCAGCCAAAAGAGCTAGGAACCAGAGAAGGAGGAGGACTTCAGGGGCCAGCCATCCAGCCACCCAGCTACACAGCTACACAGCAAGCCATGGAGTAAGAGTAAGATTTACAGAAGTAAGAGAATAGGAAAAGCCATAGGCAAAAGATAGATGGGGTAATTTAAGTTAAGGAAAGCAGGCAAGAAACTAAGCCAAGCTAAGGCCAGGCATATTACAGTTAAGTATAAGCCTCTGTGTGTGATTTATTTAGGAGCTGGGTGGAGGACCCTCCAAAAAAGAGCCAAAAAACAACCAACAATAGTGTGAGCCATCACAGTTGATTTTGTAGGTAATCTTGATCGCCAGAAATTTCTTATTTCAAGTTTTAAGATTTTCTGTTTTTTGTGTTTTTATAATTAGTGTTGATGATAGTCTACACCATTCAGTTTACTAATTTGATGGATAGTGACAAATGTATGCAAGTGGAAGCCATCCTTATACCTTGCTGCTTTCCCTCACTGCTTGCTTGCCTATCTGGATTCCCAGTCTCCTATAGTATGCAGACTTTACAATTGCCTCACTTTCATAACTGTTAATATATGCATTCAAAAATTTCTTTAAATTTTTTTTAAATTAGTATTTTCATGGATTCTTCAGAAAAGGTATCCTTTGGATGTTAAACTAAAGAATCTGTTAAGGAGTTATCAGGGCTACCAGTTAGATTTGAAAATTATGTTTTTTTTAACTTATAGTCGAGATTTTGAAATATTTAATTGTCAAGCAAAGAACAGAAAGTTATTAGAAAAAGCTAATTAGTTATTTTTCCTCATTGCTGAGATAAAGTACCTGAGAAAAGTAACTGAAGAAAAGAAGGGTTGATTTTGGCTCTCAGTTTGAGGCTATGGTCATCCATAGCTCTGTGGGGAAGGCATGGTAGAGGTGCTTGAGGCACATGGTCACATTGCATCCATAGTCAGGATGGAGAGAGAGGTGAACACTGATACTCTTTTTTTCTTTTCTTTTCTTTTTTTTTTTTTTAAATTGAGACCAGAAGCCACATATATGAAATGGTATAGACCATGCCATAAGTGAGGTATCCCTACCTAAGTTAACTCAGTCTAGAAATTTCATCACAGACACACTAGAGGTGTGTTTCCATGGTGATTTTAAATCTCAACAATCAATGTAATCTGTCACCATGTGCAAATTAAATTGCAAATATTCGACTCATATAAAGCACAGGAAGATAATTATGTTACTTTCTTACTACATATTTATAGATAATGTAATACATAGATCACATTTTCAATAGGACAAATGCCATCAGCCTTTAAAAATACAATTTTAGCCGTTTTCATATATAGTAACCTCTTTTTTTTTTAGACAAGGTTTCTCTGTGTAGCTTTGAGTCTTTCCTGGAACTCGCTCTGTAGACCAGGCTGGCCTTGAACTCACAGAGATCCACCTGGCTCTACCTCCCAAGTGCTGGGATTAAAGGCGTGTGCCACCACCGCCTGTCCAGTAACCTATTTTGATCATTGATTTTAAAAGAAACCCACTAAGTCCAAAGCAATAGTGGAAAAATATGAAATGATCAAGTCAGATAATTACTTAAAAGGGTCAGATGTAGAGAAATGTTTCTGTGTATTTCTATAAAAATGTGGCAGAAGGAAACTGTGATACCTGTTAGATGTTGAGTAAGAAATTCTTTTTTATACTTGTTAATCATTGTCAAATTTACTTCTAATTTTCAAAACAAGAATATTATCTAAGAGAATATATCATGTAAATATATAGTATCTACTCGCAAACATGAAAAAAAACAATTTATTAAGAGTTTCTTAAAGAATAAAAAATGTCCAATTAGGAAACTATGTACAGATTGATTAAATAAGAAAAACAAATTGATCACACACAATCCTATGTGCATTCATGTGAGCATGTACAGCTGCACACACACATAAGATAAACAGACACTTCTTTTGATGACAAAATTATACAGGTTCCAATTCCCAGTCATACTGGCTGCCACACTGATAATTCATCCAGCTATTGTAAATCACATAATCCATGTCAACAATAATAATAATCACACTGGACATTGAGTGTCTTCTTTGGAGGCATCACAGGCATGTACTTTTGTAGCTAGAGTTTTCCTGCCTGGCCCACAGTCAGGACAAATCTGTCACCCGCCAGTCTCACAGCCACTCAGACCCAACCAAGTAAACACAGAGACTTATATTGGTTACAAACTGTATGGCCGTGGCAGGCTTCTTGCTAACTGTTCTTGTATCTTAAATTAATCCATTTCTATAAATCTATACCTTGCCACGTGGCTTGTGGCTTACCGGCATCTTCACATGCTACTTGTCATGGCGGCGGCTGGCAGTGTCTCCTTCCGACTTCCTGTTCTTTCTTTTCTCCTCTCTGTTAGTCCCGCATATACTTCCTGCCTAGCCACTGGCCAATCTGTGTTTTATTTATTGACCAATCAGAGCAATTTGCCATACAGACCATCCCACAGCATACTTTAGTTTTGAAAAGTTTTCCACTGGAAATGTTAAAGTAGAAAGAAAGCTGCTTCAGTGGTCCAGTCCATCAACCAAGTTAGATTTTGACCGAATAGGTCACTGATGTTTCAGTTTTCTTTTTCTCCTTAACTTGCATAGAATGGCAAGGCAACTTACAGTCTCAGACCATCAGGGTTCTGTGAGTTAGAGTGTGTAGTAAAGATAAGTGATGAGAAGTTTGTCTTTCTGCTTCTCTGGTGTATCAGTGGAACACTAGCACAGAACAAGTGGTCTACAATAGACGAGCTTTGGTAGTTTCCAATATTGCAAGTACTGCTTCTGTTTTGGAATGTTTCTTACCTTTTCCATTGTTGGTTTGAGTCAGGTTCCTTCTTACACTGAAGAGTGAATGGTGGTGTCCATATATTTGTAAATACTGAACACCATTTTTAAAACAGTAATTACTCTTCTAACGTCCTCGTTACACACAAGCATATTAATAACTTATTTTATACAAACACATATATTCTGCATTTTTCTTCTTGCCAGTCACAATGATGTACATAAAATTCCCTTTACTCTTGACGTTCTATCATTTCAAAGCAACTTTACAGGAGTCAAGACAGTCTCCCTTTCTTCCTTGTAGGATTGTGGTTCTGAGACACTTTGGGGGAAGTTGATACAGCTGTTCAAGTCCTTACTGAAACAATTTAGTGTGATATAAAGAGATTCAATCCATATATCATTCTAATATATAGTCCTCAGGTATTTGATTAACTTCTTTTGACAGTATTATTAACAACAAGGGTTTACTTAAACTATCTGAGGAGAGATTTAATGCTTGGTTGTTCCCAAATTCCTCCCCCATGACCGGTCATTATACTAGAACAGTATAAATATATGGACTGTTTTTTTTTTATACAAAGTACTATTGCTAATTAAAGAGAAACATTTTATAGGCTACATTACTATTAGGAAGATGGCAGAAAAAAATTGAAAGCACTGAAAAATTCAATGCAAATGAGAAATTAATGAGTGAGAACAAATGCAGGTAAAACCTGGTTTCAGGTACCCTGAACAGTTCTGGCCAGTTATCTTGGCTGGGGATGGAAGGGTGAATCACAGCTAAAGTTTAAAATATGGTAGAGTTTGCTGATGTTATTATCAACTCCCAAGGAACCACTCTTAGGTGGTACACTCATATTAAAACTCAAGAAGGTATATGTGAATATCAAAATGTACACGTAAATATTGGTGCATTGCAGTCAAACAACATTGTCAAGACACAATTGTTATATCCTGAAAGAGTGAAATTATCCAAACATTTAGTTTCTATTTAAAATAAGTATACATTGAGTTAGAGTTCCATTTGGAGTCCCAAATGTAGAGTAGCAAGGGTAAAACTGCTTTTTATACAAGGACATTACTGGAAATAAAATTTATAATTGCATCTAAACATGTGGATTATATGTTCTGGATCAATGAATCATATTAAATCACATCTATGTCTTTCATTTAATGTTTGAAATAGACACTGTTTTACCTGCCACTCAATATTATGCTGTCATTTGTAGTTAACCAAGGCATACTTACTTTCAGAAAAATAAATTCTTGTGGGATGAAATGACTTCTCTTGTCCCTAGAATCATATGAAGGGATAATTATATGGTCAGTAAAAAAGTTTTTGTACAAATAGTGACCTCCTCCATTGTTTTTACTTATAGCAGGAATGAAAATAAGGAAACCACAACTCACATTTACGTTCATCTTGACCTTCATGCACTTGAGTTGCTCAGTTTCCCTTCTTATGGGAAATCCCAATTCCATTGCCATTCATATTAGAAAGTTTACATGATGAACCTTTATATTTGGCGTTATTCTCTTTTTATGCTATAGTCTGGATGACACTGTCTGCAGAATGTATCTGAAGTCTAGCATTCTACAGTTGTTCAAATATAAAGGACTTCCAGAATCAGACAGAGCAGACGTGTCTATGAGTTTCCTAAAACTTTTTAGTGTCACCTCAGGAAAGTATGTGTTGTCCTTATTTTAAAGAAAGATCAGACGCATACAAAATTTTGCCTGAGAATGGTGTTTAATCTAGATAGAAACAGTTCTTACCAATATTTTAGGCACAAGTCTATTTTTGCATTTTTTTTTCTGGCAAGGAAGTTCTGGCAAAATTACAACTTCTAATCATTTTTTGGGAAAAAATAGTTTTTTGATTTTACACAACTTATTCAAAATTGGAGAAAGCAAACTTTGGGATTTTTCCTTTTAATATACTGAAGTATTTTAATTGTTGATAAGTCTTACATATTAGTGTTTTTCTATGTATGGTCTAAAGATATAGTTTAAATTTATAAGGTAAAAATAAATTTTAGCTGAGAGCAACAGCCCTTGCTAAATTTGACTCTGTCCATTTTTCTAGTGAAACTGAAATGCTTGGACAGTAACCCAAACAGGCATGATTGTTGCCTTATTGACAACCTAAATGTTAAGTAGTTAAAGGTTAAATGTTAATGCTAGGAGATTTATCTTCTTAGTACTATTTCAAACTGGTGTATGGTAAATTGTGAGTAACTAGGACAATATTTTTGACAGTAAATGAATATATATATATATATATATATATATATATATATAATTTCTTCAAATTTTAATATATAGTGACTACTTTTATCAGAAGCTCGTTTACTTGGATTGATTTTGTGAAATACCAGGGACAGAAAATTGCAGTCATTTCAGTTTGAGTTTACTCTGTAGACTTAAAAACACTTAAAAATTCTTAAAAATCTGAATGAGAATGTTGAAAAGTTGGAGGTATTTATTGCTGTAGATGACTCACAGTTTCTAGAAGGACCTTACTTTTAATTTTCTCTTTACAAGAGATAATTGTTCTTTTCAATTATTTTCAATTATTATATTCCTCTCAAAGAACGTAAATCAAAGCCTGGCAGATTGTAGACCAAGTGCAAGAGGAATTCATTGTGAATCAAGTTCAACTTTCTCCTCAGTGGCTACATGTTAGATGGAGTTGAATGTCCTGTGAAGGGTCTTT